>NW_027175168.1:1025000-1325000 GCF_028021215.1 Eschrichtius robustus
GTACCCTAATCCGAGCCCTAACCCTCAAACTAACCCTAACCCTAACCCATACCCTACGCAATAACCAAACCCGTACCCGAACCCGTACCCGAACCCGTACCCTAAGCCGTACCCTAACCCTAACCCTAAACCTAAGCTACACTTGACTGCTTCTGCCTCCAATAGATTTCCTAAGCACTAGTGTTTTAAGGAACAGGTTAAAAAGAGAATCCTAATGTGATTTCTTGATAATGGGTGTGTTCCTTATCTTCTCCTAGTTTCTGAACTCTTCTCCATGGATGGACCCCCAAATAATATTCCTTGACGTGCTAAGGGGTATCTAGGGAGTGGGATAGGTTTAATAACTACCCTAAACCTAACGCGTACCCTAACCCTAACCCCTACCCTAACCCTAACACGAACCCTAATCCTAACCCGTACCCTAAACCGAGCCCTAACCTTCAAACTAACCCTAACCCTAACCCTAACCCATACCCTACGCCGTACTCGAACCCGAACCCGAACCCGTACCCTAAGCCGTACCCTAACCCTAACCCTAACCCTAACCCTAACCCTAAGCTACCCTTGACTGCTTCTGCCTCCAATAGATTTCCTAAGCACTAGTGTTTTAAGGAAAAGGTTAAAAAGAGAATCCTAATGTGATTTCTTGATAATGGGTGTGTTCCTTATCTTCTCCTAGTGTCTAAACTCTTCTCCATGGCTGGACACCCAAATAATATTCCTTGACGTGCTAAGGGGTATCTAGAGAGTGGGATAGGTTTAATAACTACCCTAACCCTAACGCGTACCCTAACCCTAACCCCTACCCTAACCCTAACACGTACCCTAATCCTAACGCGTACCCTACACCGAGCCCTAACCCTCAAACTAACCCTAACCCTAACCCTAACCCATATCGTACGCCATACCCAAACCCGTACCCGAACCCGTACCCGAACCCGTACCCTAAGCCGTACCCTAACCCAAACCCTAACCCTAAGCTACCCTTGACTGCTTCTGCCTCCAATAGATTTCCTAAGCACTAGTGTTTTAAGGAACAGGTTAAAAAGAGAATCCTAACGTGATTTATTGATAATGGGTGTGTTCCTTATCTTCTCCGAGTGTCTAAACTCTTCTCCATGGCTGGACCCCCAAATAATATTCCTTGACGTGCTAAGGGGTATCTAGAGAGTGGGATAGGTTTAATAACTACCCTAACCCTAACGCGTACCCTAACCCTAACACCTACCCTAACCCTAACACGTACCCTAATCCTAACCCGTAACCTAAACCGAGCCCTAACCCTCAAACTATCCCTAACCCTAAACCTAACCCATACCCTACGCCGTACCCGAACCCGTACCCGAACCCGTACCCGAACCCGTACCCTAAGCCGTACCCTAACCCGAACCCTAACCCTAAGCTACCCTTGACTGCTTCTGCCTCCAATAGATTTCCTAAGCACTAGTGTTTTAAGGAACAGGTTAAAAAGAGAATCCTAATGTGATTTCTTGATAATGGGTGTGTTCCTTATCTTCTCCTAGTGTCTAAACTCTTCTCCATGGCTGGACCCCCCAATAATATTCCTTGACGTGCTAAGGGGTATCTAGAGAGTGGGATAGGTTTAATAACTACCCTAACCCTAACGCGTACCCTAACCCTAACCCCTACCCTAACCCTAACACGTACCCTAATCCTAAACCGTACCCTAAACCGAGCCCTAACCTTCAAACTAACCCTAACCCTAACCCATACCCTACGCCGTACACGAACCCGTACCCGAAACCGTACCCTAAGCCGTACCCTAACCCTAACCCTAACCCTAAACCTAACCCTAACCCTAAGCTACCCTTCACTGCTTCTGCCTCCAATAGATTTCCTAAGCACTAGTGTTTTAAGGAACAGGTTAAAAAGAGAATCCTAATGTGATTTCTTGATAATGGGTGTGTTCCTTATCTTCTCCTAGTGTCTAAACTCTTCTCCATGGCTGGACACCCAAATAATATTCCTTGACGTGCTAAGGGGTATCTAGAGAGTGGGATAGGTTTAATAACTACCCTAACCCTAACGCGTACCCTAACCCTAACACGAACCCTAATCCTAACCCGTACCCTAAACCGAGCCCTAACCCTCAAACTAACCCTAACCCTAACACTAACCCTAACCCTAACCCTAACCCTAAGCTACCCTTGACTGCTTCTGCCTCCAATAGATTTCCTAAGCACTAGTGTTTTAAGGAACAGGTTAAAAAGAGAATCCTAATGTGATTTCTTGATAATGGGTGTGTTCCTCATCTTCTCCTACTGTCTAAATTCTTCTCCATGGCTGGACCCCCAAATAATATTCCTTGACGTGCTAAGGGGTATCTAGGGAGTGGGATAGGTTTAATAACTACCCTAACCCTAACGCGTACCCTAACCCTAACCCCTACCCTAACCCTAACACGAACCCTAATCCTAACCCGTACCCTACACCGAGCCCTAACCCTCAAACTAACCCTAACCCTAACCCTAACCCATACCCTACGCCATACCCGAACCCGTACCCGAACCCGTACACTAAGCCGTACCCTAACCCTAACCCTAAACCTAAACCTAACCCTAACCCTAAGCTACCCTTCACTGCTTCTGCCTCCAATAGATTTCCTAAGCACTAGTGTATTAAGGAACAGGTTAAAAAGAGAATCCTAATGTGATTTCAGGATAATGGGTGTGTTCCTTATCTTCTCCTACTGTCTAAACTCTTCTCCATGGCTGGACCCCCAAATAATATTCCTTGACGTGCTAAGCGGTATCTAGGGAGTGGGATAGGTTTAATAACTACCCTAACCCTAACGCGTACCCTAACCCTAAACCCTACCCTAACCCTAACACGAACCCTAATCCTAACCCGTACCCTAAACCGAGCCCTAACCTTCAAACTAACCCTAACCTTAACCCTAACCCATACCCTACGCCGTACACGAACCCGTACCCGAACCCGTACCCTAAGCCGTACCCTAACCCTAACCCTAACCCTAAGCTACCCTTGACTGCTTCTGCCTCCAATAGATTTCCTAAGCACTAGTGTTTTAAGGAACAGGTTAAAAAGAGAATCCTAATGTGATTTCTTGATAATGGGTGTGTTCCTTATCTTCTCCTAGTGTCTAAACTCTTCTCCATGGCTGGACCCCCAAATAATATTCCTTGACGTGCTAAGGGGTATCTAGAGAGTGGGATAGGTTTAATAACTACCCTAACCCTAACGCGTACCCTAACCCTAAACCCTACCCTAACCCTAACACGTACCCTAATCCTAACCCGTACCCTACACCGAGCCCTAACCCTCAAACTAACCCTAACCCTAACCCTAACCCATATCGTACGCCATAACCAAACCCGTACCCGAACCCGTACCCGAACCCGTACCCTAAGCCGTACCCTAACCCAAACCCTAACCCTAAGCTACCCTTGACTGCTTCTGCCTCCAATAGATTTCCTAAGCACTAGTGTTTTAAGGAACAGGTTAAAAAGAGAATCCTAATGTGATTTATTGATAATGGGTGTGTTCCTTATCTTCTCCTAGTGTCTAAACTCTTCTCCATGGCTGGACACCCAAATAATATTCCTTGACGTGCTAAGGGGTATCTAGAGAGTGGGATAGGTTTAATAACTACCCTAACCCTAACGCGTACCCTAACCCTAACCCCTACCCTAACCCTAACACGTACCCTAATCCTAACCCGTAACCTAAACCGAGCCCTAACCCTCAAACTAACACTAACCCTAAACCTAACCCATACCCTACGCCGTACCAGAACCCGTACCCGAACCCGTACCCGAACCCGTACCCTAAGCCGTACCCTAACCCTAACCCTAACCCTAAGCTACCCTTGACTGCTTCTGCCTCCAATAGATTTCCAAAGCACTAGTGTTTTAAGGAACAGGTTAAAAAGAGAATCCTAATGTGATTTCTTGATAATGGGTGTGTTCCTTATCTTCTCCTAGTGTCTAAACTCTTCTCCATGGCTGGACCCCCAAATAATATTCCTTGACGTGCTAAAGGGTATCTAGAGAGTGGGATAGGTTTAATAACTACCCTAACCCTAACGCGTACCCTAACCCTAACCCCTACCCTAACCCTAACACGAACCCTAATCCTAACCCGTACCCTAAACCGAGCCCTAACCTTCAAACTAACCCTAACCCTAACCCATACCCTACGCCGTACACGAACCCGTACCCGAAACCGTACCCTAAGCCGTACCCTAACCCTAACCCTAACCCTAAACCTAACCCTAACCCTAAGCTACCCTTGAATGCTTCTGCCTCCAATAGATTTCCTAAGCACTAGTGTTTTAAGGAACAGGTTAAAAAGAGAATCCTAATGTGATTTCTTGATAATGGGTGTGTTCCCTATCTTCTCCTAGTGTCTAAACACTTCTCCATGGCTGGACACCCAAATAATATTCCTTGACGTGCTAAGGGGTATCTAGAGAGTGGGATAGGTTTAATAACTACCCTAACCCTAACGCGTACCCTAACCCTAACACGTACCCTAATCCTAACCCGTACCCTAAACCGAGCCCTAACCCTCAAACTAACCCTAACCCTAACCCTAACCCATACCCTACGCCGTACCCGAACCCGTACCCGAACCCGTACCCTAACCGTACCCTAAAGCTAACCCTAACCCTAACCCTAACCCTAACCCTAAGCTACCATTGACTGCTTCTGCCTCCAATAGATTTCCTAAGCACTAGTGTTTTAAGGAACAGGTTAAAAAGAGAATCCTAATGTGATTTCTTGATAATGGGTGTGTTCCTCATCTTCTCCTAGTGTCTAAACTCTTCTCCATGGCTGGACCCCCAAATAATATTCCTTGACGTGCTAAGGGCTATCTAGGGAGTTGGATAGGTTTAATAACTACCCTAACCCTAACGCGTACCCTAACCGTAACCCCTACCCTAACCCTAAGACGTACCCTAATCCTAACCCGTAACCTAAACCGAGCCCTAACCCTCAAACTAACCCTAACCCTAACCCTAACCCATATCCTACGCCATACCCGAACCCGTACCCGAACCCGTACACTAAGCCGTACCCTAACCCTAACCGTAACCCTAACCCTAAACCTAAACCTAACCCTAACCCTAAGCTACCCTTGACTGCTTCTGCCTCCAATAGATTTCCTAAGCACTAGTGTATTAAGGAACAGGTTAAAAAGAGAATCCTAATGTGATTTCAGGATAATGGGTGTGTTCCTTTTCTTCTCCTAGTGTCTAAACTCTTCTCCATGGCTGGACCCCCAAATAATATTCCTTGACGTGCTAAGGGGTATCTAGGGAGTGGGATAGGTTTAATAACTACCCTAACCCTAACGCGTACCCTAACCCTAAACCCTACCCTAACCCTAACACGTACCCTAATCCTAACCCGTACCCTACACCGAGCCCTAACCCTCAAACTAACCCTAACCCTAACCCTAACCCATATCGTACGCCATACCCAAACCCATACCCGAACCCGTACCCGAACCCGTACCCTAAGCCGTACCCTAACCCAAACCCTAACCCTAAGCTACCCTTGACTGCTTCTGCCTCCAATAGATTTCCTAAGCACTAGTGTTTTAAGGAACAGGTTAAAAAGAGAATCCTAATGTGATTTCAGGATAATGGGTGTGTTCCTTATCTTCTCCTAGTGTCTAAACTCTTCTCCATGGCTGGACCCCCAAATAATATTCCTTGACGTGCTAAGGGGTATCTAGAGAGTGGGATAGGTTTAATAACTACCCTAACCCTAACGCGTACCCTAACCCTAACACCTACCCTAAACCTAACACGTACCCTAATCCTAACCCGTACCCTAAACCGAGCCCTAACCCTCAAACTAACCCTAACCCTAACCCTAACCCATACCCTACGCCGTACCCGAACCCGTACCCGAACCCGTACTCTAAGCCTTACCCTAACAATAACCCTAACCCTAACCCTATCCCTAACCCTAAGCTACCCTTGACTGCTTCTGCCTCCAATAGATTTCCTAAGCACTAGTGTTTTAAGGAACAGGTTAAAAAGAGAATCGTAATGTGATTTCTTAATAATGGGTGTGTTCCTTATCTTCTCCTAGTGTCTAAACTCTTCTCCATGGCTGGACCCCCAAATAATATTCCTTGACGTGCTAAGGGGTATCTAGAGAGTGGGATAGCTTTAATAACTACCCTAACCCTAACGCGTACCCTAACCCTAACCTCTACCCTAACCCTAACACGTACACTAATCCTAACCCGTAACCTAAACCGAGCCCTAACCCTCAAACTAACCCTAAACCTAACCCTAACCCATACCCTACGCCGTACCCGAACCGAACCCGAACCCGTTCCCTAAGCCGTACCCTAACCCTAAACCTAAACCTAACCCTAACCCTAACCCTAAGCTACCCTTCACTGCTTCTGCCTCTAATAGATTTTCTAAGCAATAGTGTATTAAGGAACAGGTTAAAAAGAGAATCCTAATGTGATTTCAGGATAATGGGTGTGTTCCTTATCTTCTCCTAGTGTCTAAACTCTTCTCCATGGCTGGACCCCCAAATAATATTCCTTGACGTGCTAAGGGGTATCTAGAGAGTGGGATAGGTTTAATAACTACCCTAAACCTAAAGCGTACCCTAACCCTAACCCCTACCCTAACCCTAACACGAACCCTAATCCTAACCCGTACCCTAAACCGAGCCCTAACCTTCAAACTATCCCTAACCCTAACCCTAACCCATACCATACGCCGTACACGAACCCGTACCCGAACCCGTACCCTAAGCCGTACCCTAACCCTAACCCTAACCCTAACCCTAACCCTAAGCTACCCTTGACTGCTTCTGCCTCCAATAGATTTCCTAAGCACTAGTGTTTTAAGGAACAGGTTAAAAAGAGAATCGTAATGTGATTTCTTAATAATGGGTGTGTTCCTTATCTTCTCCTAGTGTCTAAACTCTTCTCCATGGCTGGACCCCCAAATAATATTCCTTGACGTGCTAAGGGGTATCTAGAGAGTGGGATAGCTTTAATAACTACCCTAACCCTAACGCGTACCCTAACCCTAACCTCTACCCTAACCCTAACACGTACACTAATCCTAACCCGTACCCTAAACCGAGCCCTAACCCTCAAACTAACCCTAAACCTAACCCTAACCCATACCCTACGCCGTACCCGAACCGAACCCGAACCCGTTCCCTAAGCCGTACCCTAACCCTAAACCTAAACCTAACCCTAACCCTAACCCTAAGCTACCCTTCACTGCTTCTGCCTCTAATAGATTTTCTAAGCAATAGTGTATTAAGGAACAGGTTAAAAAGAGAATCCTAATGTGATTTCAGGATAATGGGTGTGTTCCTTATCTTCTCCTAGTGTCTAAACTCTTCTCCATGGCTGGACCCCCAAATAATATTCCTTGACGTGCTAAGGGGTATCTAGAGAGTGGGATAGGTTTAATAACTACCCTAAACCTAAAGCGTACCCTAACCCTAACCCCTACCCTAACCCTAACACGAACCCTAATCCTAACCCGTACCCTAAACCGAGCCCTAACCTTCAAACTATCCCTAACCCTAACCCTAACCCATACCATACGCCGTACACGAACCCGTACCCGAACCCGTACCCTAAGCCGTACCCTAACCCTAACCCTAACCCTAAGCTACCTTTGACTGCTTCTGCCTCCAATAGATTTCCTAAGCACTAGTGTTTTAAGGAACAGGTTAAAAAGAGAATCCTAATGTGATTTCTTGATAATGGGTGTGTTCCTTATCTTCTCCTAGTGTCTAAACTCTTCTCCATGGCTGGACCCCCAAATAATATTCCTTGACGTGCTAAGGGGTATCTAGAGTGTGGGATAGGTTTAATAACTACCGTAACCCTAACGCGTACCCTAACCCTAACCCCTACCCTAACCCTAACACGTACCCTAATCCTAACCCGTACCCTAATCCGAGCCCTAACCCTCAAACTAACCCTAACCCTAACCCATACCCTACGCAATAACCAAACCCGTACCCGAACCCGTACCCGAACCCGTACCCTAAGCCGTACCCTAACCCTAACCCTAAACCTAAGCTACACTTGACTGCTTCTGCCTCCAATAGATTTCCTAAGCACTAGTGTTTTAAGGAACAGGTTAAAAAGAGAATCCTAATGTGATTTCTTGATAATGGGTGTGTTCCTTATCTTCTCCTAGTTTCTGAACTCTTCTCCATGGATGGACCCCCAAATAATATTCCTTGACGTGCTAAGGGGTATCTAGGGAGTGGGATAGGTTTAATAACTACCCTAAACCTAACGCGTACCCTAACCCTAACCCCTACCCTAACCCTAACACGAACCCTAATCCTAACCCGTACCCTAAACCGAGCCCTAACCTTCAAACTAACCCTAACCCTAACCCTAACCCATACCCTACGCCGTACTCGAACCCGTACCCGAACCCGTACCCTAAGCCGTACCCTAACCCTAACCCTAACCCTAACCCTAACCCTAAGCTACCCTTGACTGCTTCTGCCTCCAATAGATTTCCTAAGCACTAGTGTTTTAAGGAACAGGTTAAAAAGAGAATCCTAATGTGATTTCTTGATAATGGGTGTGTTCCTTATCTTCTCCTAGTGTCTAAACTCTTCTCCATGGCTGGACACCCAAATAATATTCCTTGACGTGCTAAGGGGTATCTAGAGAGTGGGATAGGTTTAATAACTACCCTAACCCTAACGCGTACCCTAACCCTAACCCCTACCCTAACCCTAACACGTACCCTAATCCTAACGCGTACCCTACACCGAGCCCTAACCCTCAAACTAACCCTAACCCTAACCCTAACCCATATCGTACGCCATACCCAAACCCGTACCCGAACCCGTACCCGAACCCGTACCCTAAGCCGTACCCTAACCCAAACCCTAACCCTAAGCTACCCTTGACTGCTTCTGCCTCCAATAGATTTCCTAAGCACTAGTGTTTTAAGGAACAGGTTAAAAAGAGAATCCTAACGTGATTTATTGATAATGGGTGTGTTCCTTATCTTCTCCGAGTGTCTAAACTCTTCTCCATGGCTGGACCCCCAAATAATATTCCTTGACGTGCTAAGGGGTATCTAGAGAGTGGGATAGGTTTAATAACTACCCTAACCCTAACGCGTACCCTAACCCTAACACCTACCCTAACCCTAACACGTACCCTAATCCTAACCCGTAACCTAAACCGAGCCCTAACCCTCAAACTATCCCTAACCCTAAACCTAACCCATACCCTACGCCGTACCCGAACCCGTACCCGAACCCGTACCCGAACCCGTACCCTAAGCCGTACCCTAACCCGAACCCTAACCCTAAGCTACCCTTGACTGCTTCTGCCTCCAATAGATTTCCTAAGCACTAGTGTTTTAAGGAACAGGTTAAAAAGAGAATCCTAATGTGATTTCTTGATAATGGGTGTGTTCCTTATCTTCTCCTAGTGTCTAAACTCTTCTCCATGGCTGGACCCCCCAATAATATTCCTTGACGTGCTAAGGGGTATCTAGAGAGTGGGATAGGTTTAATAACTACCCTAACCCTAACGCGTACCCTAACCCTAACCCCTACCCTAACCCTAACACGTACCCTAATCCTAACCCGTACCCTAAACCGAGCCCTAACCTTCAAACTAACCCTAACCCTAACCCATACCCTACGCCGTACACGAACCCGTACCCGAAACCGTACCCTAAGCCGTACCCTAACCCTAACCCTAACCCTAAACCTAACCCTAACCCTAAGCTACCCTTGACTGCTTCTGCCTCCAATAGATTTCCTAAGCACTAGTGTTTTAAGGAACAGGTTAAAAAGAGAATCCTAATGTGATTTCTTGATAATGGGTGTGTTCCTTATCTTCTCCTAGTGTCTAAACTCTTCTCCATGGCTGGACACCCAAATAATATTCCTTGACGTGCTAAGGGGTATCTAGAGAGTGGGATAGGTTTAATAACTACCCTAACCCTAACGCGTACCCTAACCCTAACACGAACCCTAATCCTAACCCGTACCCTAAACCGAGCCCTAACCCTCAAACTAACCCTAACCCTAACCCTAACCCTAACCCTAACCCTAACCCTAAGCTACCCTTGACTGCTTCTGCCTCCAATAGATTTCCTAAGCACTAGTGTTTTAAGGAACAGGTTAAAAAGAGAATCCTAATGTGATTTCTTGATAATGGGTGTGTTCCTCATCTTCTCCTACTGTCTAAATTCTTCTCCATGGCTGGACCCCCAAATAATATTCCTTGACGTGCTAAGGGGTATCTAGGGAGTGGGATAGGTTTAATAACTACCCTAACCCTAACGCGTACCCTAACCCTAACCCCTACCCTAACCCTAACACGAACCCTAATCCTAACCCGTACCCTACACCGAGCCCTAACCCTCAAACTAACCCTAACCCTAACCCTAACCCATACCCTACGCCATACCCGAACCCGTACCCGAACCCGTACACTAAGCCGTACCCTAACCCTAACCCTAAACCTAAACCTAACCCTAACCCTAAGCTACCCTTCACTGCTTCTGCCTCCAATAGATTTCCTAAGCACTAGTGTATTAAGGAACAGGTTAAAAAGAGAATCCTAATGTGATTTCAGGATAATGGGTGTGTTCCTTATCTTCTCCTACTGTCTAAACTCTTCTCCATGGCTGGACCCCCAAATAATATTCCTTGACGTGCTAAGGGGTATCTAGGGAGTGGGATAGGTTTAATAACTACCCTAACCCTAACGCGTACCCTAACCCTAAACCCTACCCTAACCCTAACACGAACCCTAATCCTAACCCGTACCCTAAACCGAGCCCTAACCTTCAAACTAACCCTAACCTTAACCCTAACCCATACCCTACGCCGTACACGAACCCGTACCCGAACCCGTACCCTAAGCCGTACCCTAACCCTAACCCTAACCCTAAGCTACCCTTGACTGCTTCTGCCTCCAATAGATTTCCTAAGCACTAGTGTTTTAAGGAACAGGTTAAAAAGAGAATCCTAATGTGATTTCTTGATAATGGGTGTGTTCCTTATCTTCTCCTAGTGTCTAAACTCTTCTCCATGGCTGGACCCCCAAATAATATTCCTTGACGTGCTAAGGGGTATCTAGAGAGTGGGATAGGTTTAATAACTACCCTAACCCTAACGCGTACCCTAACCCTAAACCCTACCCTAACCCTAACACGTACCCTAATCCTAACCCGTACCCTACACCGAGCCCTAACCCTCAAACTAACCCTAACCCTAACCCTAACCCATATCGTACGCCATAACCAAACCCGTACCCGAACCCGTACCCGAACCCGTACCCTAAGCCGTACCCTAACCCAAACCCTAACCCTAAGCTACCCTTGACTGCTTCTGCCTCCAATAGATTTCCTAAGCACTAGTGTTTTAAGGAACAGGTTAAAAAGAGAATCCTAATGTGATTTATTGATAATGGGTGTGTTCCTTATCTTCTCCTAGTGTCTAAACTCTTCTCCATGGCTGGACACCCAAATAATATTCCTTGACGTGCTAAGGGGTATCTAGAGAGTGGGATAGGTTTAATAACTACCCTAACCCTAACGCGTACCCTAACCCTAACCCCTACCCTAACCCTAACACGTACCCTAATCCTAACCCGTAACCTAAACCGAGCCCTAACCCTCAAACTAACACTAACCCTAAACCTAACCCATACCCTACGCCGTACCAGAACCCGTACCCGAACCCGTACCCGAACCCGTACCCTAAGCCGTACCCTAACCCTAACCCTAACCCTAAGCTACCCTTGACTGCTTCTGCCTCCAATAGATTTCCAAAGCACTAGTGTTTTAAGGAACAGGTTAAAAAGAGAATCCTAATGTGATTTCTTGATAATGGGTGTGTTCCTTATCTTCTCCTAGTGTCTAAACACTTCTCCATGGCTGGACCCCCAAATAATATTCCTTGACGTGCTAAAGGGTATCTAGAGAGTGGGATAGGTTTAATAACTACCCTAACCCTAACGCGTACCCTAACCCTAACCCCTACCCTAACCCTAACACGAACCCTAATCCTAACCCGTACCCTAAACCGAGCCCTAACCTTCAAACTAACCCTAACCCTAACCCATACCCTACGCCGTACACGAACCCGTACCCGAAACCGTACCCTAAGCCGTACCCTAACCCTAACCCTAACCCTAAACCTAACCCTAACCCTAAGCTACCCTTGAATGCTTCTGCCTCCAATAGATTTCCTAAGCACTAGTGTTTTAAGGAACAGGTTAAAAAGAGAATCCTAATGTGATTTCTTGATAATGGGTGTGTTCCCTATCTTCTCCTAGTGTCTAAACACTTCTCCATGGCTGGACACCCAAATAATATTCCTTGACGTGCTAAGGGGTATCTAGAGAGTGGGATAGGTTTAATAACTACCCTAACCCTAACGCGTACCCTAACCCTAACACGTACCCTAATCCTAACCCGTACCCTAAACCGAGCCCTAACCCTCAAACTAACCCTAACCCTAACCCTAACCCATACCCTACGCCGTACCCGAACCCGTACCCGAACCCGTACCCTAACCGTACCCTAAAGCTAACCCTAACCCTAACCCTAACCCTAACCCTAAGCTACCATTGACTGCTTCTGCCTCCAATAGATTTCCTAAGCACTAGTGTTTTAAGGAACAGGTTAAAAAGAGAATCCTAATGTGATTTCTTGATAATGGGTGTGTTCCTCATCTTCTCCTAGTGTCTAAACTCTTCTCCATGGCTGGACCCCCAAATAATATTCCTTGACGTGCTAAGGGCTATCTAGGGAGTTGGATAGGTTTAATAACTACCCTAACCCTAACGCGTACCCTAACCGTAACCCCTACCCTAACCCTAAGACGTACCCTAATCCTAACCCGTAACCTAAACCGAGCCCTAACCCTCAAACTAACCCTAACCCTAACCCTAACCCATATCCTACGCCATACCCGAACCCGTACCCGAACCCGTACACTAAGCCGTACCCTAACCCTAACCGTAACCCTAACCCTAAACCTAAACCTAACCCTAACCCTAAGCTACCCTTGACTGCTTCTGCCTCCAATAGATTTCCTAAGCACTAGTGTATTAAGGAACAGGTTAAAAAGAGAATCCTAATGTGATTTCAGGATAATGGGTGTGTTCCTTTTCTTCTCCTACTGTCTAAACTCTTCTCCATGGCTGGACCCCCAAATAATATTCCTTGACGTGCTAAGGGGTATCTAGGGAGTGGGATAGGTTTAATAACTACCCTAACCCTAACGCGTACCCTAACCCTAAACCCTACCCTAACCCTAACACGTACCCTAATCCTAACCCGTACCCTACACCGAGCCCTAACCCTCAAACTAACCCTAACCCTAACCCTAACCCATATCGTACGCCATACCCAAACCCATACCCGAACCCGTACCCGAACCCGTACCCTAAGCCGTACCCTAACCCAAACCCTAACCCTAAGCTACCCTTGACTGCTTCTGCCTCCAATAGATTTCCTAAGCACTAGTGTTTTAAGGAACAGGTTAAAAAGAGAATCCTAATGTGATTTCAGGATAATGGGTGTGTTCCTTATCTTCTCCTAGTGTCTAAACTCTTCTCCATGGCTGGACCCCCAAATAATATTCCTTGACGTGCTAAGGGGTATCTAGAGAGTGGGATAGGTTTAATAACTACCCTAACCCTAACGCGTACCCTAACCCTAACACCTACCCTAAACCTAACACGTACCCTAATCCTAACCCGTACCCTAAACCGAGCCCTAACCCTCAAACTAACCCTAACCCTAACCCTAACCCATACCCTACGCCGTACCCGAACCCGTACCCGAACCCGTACTCTAAGCCTTACCCTAACAATAACCCTAACCCTAACCCTAACCCTAACCCTAAGCTACCCTTGACTGCTTCTGCCTCCAATAGATTTCCTAAGCACTAGTGTTTTAAGGAACAGGTTAAAAAGAGAATCGTAATGTGATTTCTTAATAATGGGTGTGTTCCTTATCTTCTCCTAGTGTCTAAACTCTTCTCCATGGCTGGACCCCCAAATAATATTCCTTGACGTGCTAAGGGGTATCTAGAGAGTGGGATAGCTTTAATAACTACCCTAACCCTAACGCGTACCCTAACCCTAACCTCTACCCTAACCCTAACACGTACACTAATCCTAACCCGTACCCTAAACCGAGCCCTAACCCTCAAACTAACCCTAAACCTAACCCTAACCCATACCCTACGCCGTACCCGAACCGAACCCGAACCCGTTCCCTAAGCCGTACCCTAACCCTAAACCTAAACCTAACCCTAACCCTAACCCTAAGCTACCCTTCACTGCTTCTGCCTCTAATAGATTTTCTAAGCAATAGTGTATTAAGGAACAGGTTAAAAAGAGAATCCTAATGTGATTTCAGGATAATGGGTGTGTTCCTTATCTTCTCCTAGTGTCTAAACTCTTCTCCATGGCTGGACCCCCAAATAATATTCCTTGACGTGCTAAGGGGTATCTAGAGAGTGGGATAGGTTTAATAACTACCCTAAACCTAAAGCGTACCCTAACCCTAACCCCTACCCTAACCCTAACACGAACCCTAATCCTAACCCGTACCCTAAACCGAGCCCTAACCTTCAAACTATCCCTAACCCTAACCCTAACCCATACCATACGCCGTACACGAACCCGTACCCGAACCCGTACCCTAAGCCGTACCCTAACCCTAACCCTAACCCTAACCCTAACCCTAAGCTACCCTTGACTGCTTCTGCCTCCAATAGATTTCCTAAGCACTAGTGTTTTAAGGAACAGGTTAAAAAGAGAATCCTAATGTGATTTCTTGATAATGGGTGTGTTCCTTATCTTCTCCTAGTGTCTAAACTCTTCTCCATGGCTGGACCCCCAAATAATATTCCTTGACGTGCTAAGGGGTATCTAGAGAGTGGGATAGGTTTAATAACTACCCTAACCCTAACGCGTACCCTAACCCTAACCTCTACCCTAACCCTAACACGTACACTAATCCTAACCCGTAACCTAAACCGAGCCCTAAACCTCAAACTAACCCTAACCCTAACCCTAACCCATACCCTACGCCATACCCAAACCCGGACCCGAACCCATACCCTAAGCCGTACCCTAACCCTGAACCTATCCCTAACCCTAACCCTAAGCTACCCTTGACTGCTTCTGCCTCCAATAGATTTCCTAAGCACTAGTGTTTTAAGGAACAGGTTAAAAAGAGAATCCTAATGTGATTTCAGGATAATGGGTGTGTTCCTTATCTTCTCCTAGTGTCTAAACTCTTCTCCATGGCTGGACCCCCAAATAATATTCCTTGACGTGCTAAAGGGTATCTAGAGAGTGGGATAGGTTTAATAACTACCCTAACCCTAACGCGTACCCTAACCCTAACCCCTACCCTAAACCTAACACGTACACTAATCTTAACCCGAACCCTAAACCGAGCCCTAACCCTCAAACTAACCCTAACCCTAACCCTAACCCATACCCTACGCCATATCCAAACCCGTACCCGAACCCGTACCCTAAGCCGTACCCTAACCCTAACCCTAACCCTAAGCTACCCTTGACTGCTTCTGCCTCCAATAGATTTCCTAAACACTAGTGTTTTAAGGAACAGGTTAAAAAGAGAATCCTAATGTGATTTCAGGATAATGGGTGTGTTCCTTATCTTCTCCTAGTGTCTAAACTCTTCTCCATGGATGGACCCCCAAATAATATTCCTTGACGTGCTAAAGGGTATCTAGAGAGTGGGATAGGTTTAATAACTACCCTAACCCTAACGCGTACCCTAACCCTAACCCCTACCCTAACCCTAACACGTACCCTAATCCTAACCCGTACCCTAAACCGAGCCCTAACCCTCAAACTAACCCTAACCCTAACCCTAACCCATACCCTACGCCGTACCCGAACCCGAACCCGAACCCGTTCCCTAAGCCGTACCCTAACCCTAACCCTAAACCTAACCCTAACCCTAACCCTAAGCTACCCTTCACTGCTTCTGCCTCTAATAGATTTCCTAAGCACTAGTGTATTAAGGAACAGGTTAAAAAGAGAATCCTAATGTGATTTCAGGATAATGGGTGTGTTCCTTATCTTCTCCTAGTGTCTAAGCTCTTCTCCATGGCTGGACCCCCAAATAATATTCCTTGACGTGCTAAGGGGTATCTAGAGAGTGGGATAGGTTTAATAACTACCCTAAACCTAACGCGTACCCTAACCCTAACCCCTACCCTAACCCTAACACGAACCCTAATCCTAACCCGTACCCTAAACCGAGCCCTAACCTTCAAACTAACCCTAACCCTAACCCTAACCCATACCCTACGCCGTACACGAACCCGTACCCGAACCCGTACCCTAAGCCGTACCCTAACCCTAACCCTAACCCTAAGCTACCCTTGACTGCTTCTGCCTCCAATAGATTTCCTAAGCACTAGTGTTTTAAGGAACAGGTTAAAAAGAGAATCCTAATGTGATTTCTTGATAATGGGTGTGTTCCTTATCTTCTCCTAGTGTCTAAACTCTTCTCCATGGCTGGACCCCCAAATAATATTCCTTGACGTGCTAAGGGGTATCTAGAGAGTGGGATAGGTTTAATAACTACCCTAACCCTAACGCGTACCCTAACCCTAACCCCTACCCTAACCCTAACACGTACCCTAATCCTAACCCGTAACCTAAACCGAGCCCTAACCCTCAAACTAACCCTAACCCTAACCCTAACCCATACCCTACGCCATACCCAAAGCCGGACCCGAACCCATATCCTAAGCCGTACCCTAACCCTAAACCTATCCCTAACCCTAACCCTAAGCTACCCTTGACTGCTTCTGCCTCCAATAGATTTCCTAAGCACTAGTGTATTAAGGAACAGGTTAAAAAGAGAATCCTAATGTGATTTCAGGATAATGGGTGTGTTCCTTATCTTCTCCTAGTGTCTAAACTCTTCTCCATGGCTGGACCCCCAAATAATATTCCTTGACCTGCTAAAGGGTATCTAGAGAGTGGGATAGGTTTAATAACTACCCTAACCCTAACGCGTACCCTAACCCTAACCCCTACCCTAACCCTAACACGTACACTAATCATAACCCGAACCCTAAAAAGAGCCCTAACCCTCAAACTAACCCTAACCCTAACCCTAACCCATACCCTATGCCATATCCAAACCCGTACCCGAACCCGTACCCTAAGCCGTACCCTAACCCTAACCCTAACCCTAAGCTACCTTTGACTGCTTCTGCCTCCAATAGATTTCCTAAGCACTAGTGTTTTAAGGAACAGGTTAAAAAGAGAATCCTAATGTGATTTCTTGATAATGGGTGTGTTCCTTATCTTCTCCTAGTGTCTAAACTCTTCTCCATGGCTGGACCCCCAAATAATATTCCTTGACGTGCTAAGGGGTATCTAGAGTGTGGGATAGGTTTAATAACTACCGTAACCCTAACGCGTACCCTAACCCTAACCCCTACCCTAACACTAACACGTACCCTAATCCTAACCCGTAACCTAAACCGAGCCCTAACCCTCAAACTAACCCTAACCCTAACCCTAACCCATACCCTACGCCGTACCCGAACCCGTACCCGAACCCGTACCCTAACACTAACCCTAACCCTAACCCTAACCCTAACCCTAAGCTACCCTTGACTGCTTCTGCCTCCAATAGATTTCCTAAGCACTAGTGTTTTAAGGAACAGGTTAAAAAGAGAATCCTAATGTGATTTCTTGATAATGGGTGTGTTCCTTATCTTCTCCTAGTGTCTAAACTCTTCTCCATGTCTGGACCCCCAAATAATATTCCTTGACGTGCTAAGGGGTATCTAGAGAGTGGGATAGGTTTAATAACTACCCTAACCCTAACGCGTACCCTAACCCTAACATGTACCCTAATCCTAACCCGTACCCTAAACCGAGCCCTAACCCTCAAACTAACCCTAAACCTAACCCTAACCCATACCCTACGCCGTACCCGAAGCCGTACCCGAACCCGTACCATAAGCCGTACCCTAACCCTAACCCTAACCCTAACCCTAAGCTACCCTTGACTACTTCTGCCTCCAATAGATTTCCTAAGCACTAGTGTTTTAAGGAACAGGTTAAAAAGAGAATCCTAATGTGATTTCAGGATAATGGGTGTGTTCCTTATCTTCTCCTAGTGTCTAAACTCTTCTCCATGGCTGGACCCCCAAATAATATTCCTTGACGTGCTAAAGGGTATCTAGAGAGTGGGATAGGTTTAATAACTACCCTAACCCTAACGCGTACCCTAACCCTAACCCCTACCCTAACCCTAACACGTACCCTAATCCTAACCCGTACCCTAAACCGAGCCCTAACCCTCAAACTAACCCTAACCCTAACCCATACCCTACGCAATAACCAAACCCGTACCCGAACCCGTACCCGAACCCGTACCCTAAGCCGTACCCTAACCCTAACCCTAAACCTAAGCTACCCTTGACTGCTTCTGCCTCCAATAGATTTCCTAAGCACTAGTGTTTTAAGGAACAGGTTAAAAAGAGAATCCTAATGTGATTTCTTGATAATGGGTGTGTTCCTTATCTTCTCCTAGTTTCTGAACTCTTCTCCATGGATGGACCCCCAAATAATATTCCTTGACGTGCTAAGGGGTATCTAGGGAGTGGGATAGGTTTAATAACTACCCTAAACCTAACGCGTACCCTAACCCTAACCCCTACCCTAACCCTAACACGAACCCTAATCCTAACCCGTACCCTAAACCGAGCCCTAACCTTCAAACTAACCCTAACCCTAACCCTAACCCATACCCTACGCCGTACTCGAACCCGTACCCGAACCCGTACCCTAAGCCGTACCCTAACCCTAACCCTAACCCTAACCCTAACCCTAAGCTACCCTTGACTGCTTCTGCCTCCAGTAGATTTCCTAAGCACTAGTGTTTTAAGGAACAGGTTAAAAAGAGAATCCTAATGTGATTTCTTGATAATGGGTGTGTTCCTTATCTTCTCCTAGTGTCTAAACTCTTCTCCATGGCTGGACACCCAAATAATATTCCTTGACGTGCTAAGGGGTATCTAGAGAGTGGGATAGGTTTAATAACTACCCTAACCCTAACGCGTACCCTAACCCTAACCCCTACCCTAACCCTAACACGTACCCTAATCCTAACCCGTACACTACACCGAGCCCTAACCCTCAAACTAACCCTAACCCTAACCCTAACCCATATCGTACGCCATAACCAAACCCGTACCCGAACCCGTACCCGAACCCGTACCCTAAGCCGTACCCTAACCCAAACCCTAACCCTAAGCTACCCTTGACTGCTTCTGCCTCCAATAGATTTCCTAAGCACTAGTGTTTTAAGGAACAGGTTAAAAAGAGAATCCTAACGTGATTTATTGATAATGGGTGTGTTCCTTATCTTCTCCGAGTGTCTAAACTCTTCTCCATGGCTGGACCCCCAAATAATATTCCTTGACGTGCTAAGGGGTATCTAGAGAGTGGGATAGGTTTAATAACTACCCTAACCCTAACGCGTACCCTAACCCTAACACCTACCCTAACCCTAACACGTACCCTAATCCTAACCCGTAACCTAAACCGAGCCCTAACCCTCAAACTAACCCTAACCCTAAACCTAACCCATACCCTACGCCGTACCCGAACCCGTACCCGAACCCGTACCCGAACCCGTACCCTAAGCCGTACCCTAACCCGAACCCTAACCCTAAGCTACCCTTGACTGCTTCTGCCTCCAATAGATTTCCTAAGCACTAGTGTTTTAAGGAACAGGTTAAAAAGAGAATCCTAATGTGATTTCTTGATAATGGGTGTGTTCCTTATCTTCTCCTAGTGTCTAAACTCTTCTCCATGGCTGGACCCCCCAATAATATTACTTGACGTGCTAAGGGGTATCTAGAGAGTGGGATAGGTTTAATAACTACCCTAACCCTAACACGTACCCTAACCCTAACCCCTACCCTAACCCTAACACGTACCCTAATCCTAACCCGTACCCTAAACCGAGCCCTAACCTTCAAACTAACCCTAACCCTAACCCATACCCTACGCCGTACACGAACCCGTACCCGAAACCGTACCCTAAGCCGTACCCTAACCCTAACCCTAACCCTACACCTAACCCTAACCCTAAGCTACCCTTGACTGCTTCTGCCTCCAATAGATTTCCTAAGCACTAGTGTTTTAAGGAACAGGTTAAAAAGAGAATCCTAATGTGATTTCTTGATAATGGGTGTGTTCCTTATCTTCTCCTAGTGTCTAAACTCTTCTCCATGGCTGGACACCCAAATAATATTCCTTGACGTGCTAAGGGGTATCTAGAGAGTGGGATAGGTTTAATAACTACCCTAACCCTAACGCGTACCCTAACCCTAACACGAACCCTAATCCTAACCCGTACCCTAAACCGAGCCCTAACCCTCAAACTAACCCTAACCCTAACCCTAACCCTAACCCTAACCCTAACCCTAAGCTACCCTTGACTGCTTCTGCCTCCAATAGATTTCCTAAGCACTAGTGTTTTAAGGAACAGGTTAAAAAGAGAATCCTAATGTGATTTCTTGATAATGGGTGTGTTCCTCATCTTCTCCTACTGTCTAAATTCTTCTCCATGGCTGGACCCCCAAATAATATTCCTTGACGTGCTAAGGGTTATCTAGGGAGTGGGATAGGTTTAATAACTACCCTAACCCTAACGTGTACCCTAACCCTAACCCCTACCCTAACCCTAACACGAACCCTAATCCTAACCCATACCCTAAACCGAGCCCTAACCTTCAAACTAACCCTAACCCTAACCCTAACCCATACCCTACGCCATACACGAACCCGTACCCGAACCCGTACCCTAAGCCGTACCCTAACGCTAACCCTAACCCTAACCCTAACCCTAAGCTACCCTTGACTGCTTCTGCCTCCAATAGATTTCCTAAGCACTAGTGTTTTAAGGAACAGGTTAAAAAGAGAATCCTAATGTGATTTCTTGATAATGGGTGTGTTCCTTATCTTCTCCTAGTGTCTAAACTCTTCTCCATGGCTGGACACCCAAATAATATTCCTTGACGTGCTAAGGGGTATCTAGAGAGTGGGATAGGTTTAATAACTACCCTAACCCTAACGCGTACCCTAACCCTAACCCCTACCCTAACCCTAACATGTACCCTAATCCTAACCCGTACCCTACACCGAGCCCTAACCCTCAAACTAACCCTAACCCTAACCCTAACCCATATCGTATGCCATACCCAAACCCGTACCCGAACCCGTACCCGAACCCGTACCCTAAGCCGTACCCTAACCCAAACCCTAACCCTAAGCTACCCTTTACTGCTTCTGCCTCCGATAGATTTCCTAAGCACTAGTGTTTTAAGGAACAGATTCAAAAGAGAATCCTAATGTGATTTATTGATAATGGGTGTGTTCCTTATCTTCTCCTAGTGTCTAAACTCTTCTCCATGGCTGGACCCCCAAATAATATTCCTTGACGTGCTAAGGGGTATCTAGAGAGTGGGATAGGTTTAATAACTACCCTAACCCTAACGCGTACCCTAACCCTAAACCCTACCCTAACCCTAACACGTACCCTAATCCTAACCCGTAACCTAAACCGAGCCCTAACCCTCAAACTAACCCTAACCCTAAACCTAACCCATACCCTACGCCGTACCCGAACCCGTACCCGAACCCGTACCCGAACCCGTACCCTAAGCCGTACCCTAACCCTAACCCTAACCCTAAGCTACCCTTGACTGCTTCTGCCTCCAATAGATTTCCTAAGCACTAGTGTTTTAAGGAACAGGTTAAAAAGAGAATCCTAATGTGATTTCTTGATAATGGGTGTGTTCCTTATCTTCTCCTAGTGTCTAAACTCTTCTCCATGGCTGGACCCCCAAATAATATTCCTTGACGTGCTAAGGGGTATCTAGAGAGTGGGATAGGTTTAATAACTACCCTAACCCTAACGCGTACCCTAACCCTAACCCCTACCCTAACCCTAACACGTACCCTAATCCTAACCCGTACCCTAAACCGAGCCCTAACCTTCAAACTAACCCTAACCCTAACCCACACCCTACGCCATACACGAACCCGTACCCGAAACCGTACCCTAAGCCGTACCCTAACCCTAACCCTAACCCTAAACCTAACCCTAACCCTAACCCTAACCCTAACCCTAAGCTACCCTTGACTACTTCTGCCTCCAATAGATTTCCTAAGCACTAGTGTTTTAAGGAAGAGGTTAAAAATAGAATCCTAATGTGATTTCTTGATAATGGGTGTGTTCCTCATCTTCTCCTAGTGTCTAAACTCTTCTCCATGGCTGGACCCCCAAATAATATTCCTTGACGTGCTAAGGGTTATCTAGAGAGTGGGATAGGTTTAATAACTACCCTAACCCTAACGCGTACCCTAACCCTAACCCCTACCCTAACCCTAAGACGTACCCTAATCCTAACCCGTAACCTAAACCGAGCCCTAACCCTCAAACTAACCCTAACCCTAACCCTAACCCATACCCTACGCCATACCCGAACCCGTACCCGAACCCGTACACTAAGCCGTACCCTAACCCTAACCCTAACCCTAACCCTAAACCTAAACCTAACCCTAACCCTAAGCTACCCTTCACTGCTTCTGCCTCCAATAGATTTCCTAAGCACTAGTGTATTAAGGAACAGGTTAAGAAGAGAATCCTAATGTGATTTCAGGATAATGGGTGTGTTCCTTATCTTCTCCTACTGTCTAAACTCTTCTCCATGGCTGGACCCCCAAATAATATTCCTTGACGTGCTAAGGGGTATCTAGGGAGTGGGATAGGTTTAATAACTACCCTAACCCTAATGCGTACCCTAACCCTAACCCCTACCCTAACCCTAACACGAACCCTAATCCTAACCCGTACCCTAAACCGAGCCCTAACCTTCAAACTAACCCTAACCCTAACCCTAACCCATACCCTACGCCGTACACGAACCCGTACCCGAACCCGTACCCTAAGCCGTACCCTAACCCTAACCCTAACCCTAAGCTACCCTTGACTGCTTCTGCCTCCAATAGATTTCCTAAGCACTAGTGTTTTAAGGAACAGGTTAAAAAGAGAATCCTAATGTGATTTCTTGATAATGGGTGTGTTCCTTATCTTCTCCTAGTGTCTAAACTCTTCTCCATGGCTGGACCCCCAAATAATATTCCTTGACGTGCTAAAGGGTATCTAGAGAGTGGGATAGGTTTAATAACTACCCTAACCCTAACGCGTACCCTAACCCTAACCCCTACCCTAACCCTAACACGAACCCTAATCCTAACCCGTACCCTAAACCGAGCCCTAACCTTCAAACTAACCCTAACCCTAACCCATACCCTACGCCGTACACGAACCCGTACCCGAAACCGTACCCTAAGCCGTACCCTAACCCTAACCCTAACCCTAAACCTAACCCTAACCCTAAGCTACCCTTGAATGCTTCTGCCTCCAATAGATTTCCTAAGCACTAGTGTTTTAAGGAACAGGTTAAACAGAGAATCCTAATGTGATTTCTTGATAATGGGTGTGTTCCCTATCTTCTCCTAGTGTCTAAACACTTCTCCATGGCTGGACACCCAAATAATATTCCTTGACGTGCTAAGGGGTATCTAGAGAGTGGGATAGGTTTAATAACTACCCTAACCCTAACGCGTACCCTAACCCTAACACGTACCCTAATCCTAACCCGTACCCTAAACCGAGCCCTAACCCTCAAACTAACCCTAACCCTAACCCTAAACCATACCCTACGCCGTACCCGAACCCGTACCCGAACCCGTACCCTAACCGTACCCTAAAGCTAACCCTAACCCTAACCCTAACCCTAAGCTACCCTTGACTGCTTCTGCCTCCAATAGATTTCCTAAGCACTAGTGTTTTAAGGAACAGGTTAAAAAGAGAATCCTAATGTGATTTCTTGATAATGGGTGTGTTCCTCATCTTCTCCTAGTGTCTAAACTCTTCTCCATGGCTGGACCCCCAAATAATATTCCTTGACGTGCTAAGGGCTATCTAGGGAGTGGGATAGGTTTAATAACTACCCTAACCCTAACGCGTACCCTAACCGTAACCCCTACCCTAACCCTAAGACGTACCCTAATCTTAACCCGTAACCTAAACCGAGCCCTAACCCTCAAACTAACCCTAACCCTAACCCTAACCCATACCTTACGCCATACCCGAACCCGTACCCGAACCCGTACACTAAGCCGTACCCTAACCCTAACCGTAACCCTAACCCTAAACCTAAACCTAACCCTAACCCTAAGCTACCCTTGACTGCTTCTGCCTCCAATAGATTTCCTAAGCACTAGTGTATTAAGGAACAGGTTAAAAAGAGAATCCTAATGTGATTTCAGGATAATGGGTGTGTTCCTTATCTTCTCCTACTGTCTAAACTCTTCTCCATGGCTGGACCCCCAAATAATATTCCTTGACGTGCTAAGGGGTATCTAGGGAGTGGGATAGGTTTAATAACTACCCTAACCCTAACGCGTACCCTAACCCTAAACCCTACCCTAACCCTAACACGTACCCTAATCCTAACCCGTACCCTACACCGAGCCCTAACCCTCAAACTAACCCTAACCCTAACCCTAACCCATATCGTACGCAATACCCAAACCCGTACCCGAACCCGTACCCGAACCCGTACCCTAAGCCGTACCCTAACCCAAACCCTAACCCTAAGCTACCCTTGACTGCTTCTGCCTCCAATAGATTTCCTAAGCACTAGTGTTTTAAGGAACAGGTTAAAAAGAGAATCCTAATGTGATTTATTGATAATGGGTGTGTTCCTTATCTTCTCCTAGTGTCTAAACTCTTCTCCATGGCTGGACCCCCAAATAATATTCCTTGACGTGCTAAAGGGTATCTAGAGAGTGGGATAGGTTTAATAACTACCCTAACCCTAACGCGTACCCTAACCCTAACCCCTACCCTAACCCTAACACGTACCCTAATCCTAACCCGTAACCTAAACCGAGCCCTAACCCTCAAACTAACCCTAACCCTAAACCTAACCCATACCCTACGCCGTACCCGAACCCGTACCCGAACCCGTACCCGAACCCGTACCCTAAGCCGTACCCTAACCCTAACCCTAACCCTAAGCTACCCTTGACTGCTTCTGCCTCCAATAGATTTCCTAAGCACTAGTGTTTTAAGGAACAGGTTAAAAAGAGAATCCTAATGTGATTTCTTGATAATGGGTGTGTTCCTTATCTTCTCCTAGTGTCTAAACTCTTCTCCATGGCTGGACCCCCAAATAATATTCCTTGACGTGCTAAGGGGTATCTAGAGAGTGGGATAGGTTTAATAACTACCCTAACCCTAACGCGTACCCTAACCCTAACCCGTACCCTAACCCTAACACGTACCCTAATCCTAACCCGTAACCTAAACCGAGCCCTAACCTTCAAACTAACCCTAACCCTAACCCATACCCTACGCCGTACACGAACCCGTACCCGAAACCGTACCCTAAGCCGTACCCTAACCCTAACCCTAACCCTAAACCTAACCCTAACCCTAAGCTACCCTTGACTGCTTCTGCCTCCAATAGATTTCCTAAGCACTAGTGTTTTAAGGAACAGGTTAAAAAGAGAATCCTAATGTGATTTCTTGATAATGGGTGTGTTCCTTATCTTCTCCTAGTGTCTAAACTCTTCTCCATGGCTGGACACCCAAATAATATTCCTTGACGTGCTAAGGGGTATCTAGAGAGTGGGATAGGTTTAATAACTACCCTAACCCTAACGCGTACCCTAACCCTAACCCCTACCCTAACCCTAACACGTACCCTAATCCTAACCCGTACCCTACACCGAGCCCTAACCCTCAAACTAACCCTAACCCTAACCCTAACCCATATCGTATGCCATACCCAAACCCGTACCCGAACCCGTACCCGAACCCGTACCCTAAGCCGTACCCTAACCCAAACCCTAACCCTAAGCTACCCTTGACTGCTTCTGCCTCCAATAGATTTCCTAAGCACTAATGTTTTAAGGAACAGGTTAAAAAGAGAATCCTAATGTGATTTCTTGATAATGGGTGTGTTCCTCATCTTCTCCTAGTGTCTAAACTCTTCTCCATGGCTGGACCCCCAAATAATATTCCTTGACGTGCTAAGGGGTATCTAGAGAGTGGGATAGGTTTAATAACTACCCTAACCCTAACGCGTACCCTAACCCTAACCCCTACCCTAACCCTAACACGTACCCTAATCCTAACCCGTACCCTAATCCGAGCCCTAACCTTCAAACTAACCCTAACCCTAACCCATACCCTACGCCATACACGAACCCGTACCCGAAACCGTACCCTAAGCCGTACCCTAACCCTAACCCTAACCCTAAACCTAACCCTAACCCTAAGCTACCCTTGACTGCTTCTGCCTCCAATAGATTTCCTAAGCACTAGTGTTTTAAGGAACAGGTTAAAAAGAGAATCCTAATGTGATTTCTTGATAATGGGTGTGTTCCTCATCTTCTCCTAGTGTCTAAACTCTTCTCCATGGCTGGACCCCCAAATAATATTCCTTGACGTGCTAAGGGGTATCTAGAGAGTGGGATAGGTTTAATAACTACCCTAACCCTAACGCGTACCCTAACCCTAACCCCTACCCTAACCCTAACACGTACCCTAATCCTAACCCGTACCCTAAACCGAGCCCTAACCTTCAAACTAACCCTAACCCTAACCCATAACCTACGCCATACACGAACCCGTACCCGAAACCGTACCCTAAGCCGTACCCAAACCCTAACCCTAACCCTAAACCTAACCCTAACCCTAAGCTACCCTTGACTGCTTCTGCCTCCAATAGATTTCCTAAGCACTAGTATTTTAAGGAACAGGTTAAAAAGAGAATCCTAATGTGATTTCTTGATAATGGGTGTGTTCCTTATCTTCTCCTAGTGTCTAAACTCTTCTCCATGGCTGGACACCCAAATAATATTCCTTGACGTGCTAAGGGGTATCTAGAGAGTGGGATAGGTTTAATAACTACCCTAACCCTAACGCGTACCCTAACCCTAACACGTACCCTAATCCTAACCCGTACCCTAAACCGAGCCCTAACCATCAAACAAACCCTAAACCTAACCCTAACCCATACCCTACGCCGTACCCGAACCCGTACCCGAACCCATACCCTAAGCCGTACCCTAAAGCTAACCCTAACCCTAACCCTAACCCTAACCCTAAGCTACCCTTGACTGCTTCTGCCTCCAATAGATTTCCTAAGCACTAGTGTTTTAAGGAACAGGTTAAAAAGAGAATCCTAATGTGATTTCTTGATAATGGGTGTGTTCCTCATCTTCTCCTAGTGTCTAAACTCTTCTCCATGGCTGGACCCCCAAATAATATTCCTTGACGTGCTAAGGGGTATCTAGAGAGTGGGATAGGTTTAATAACTACCCTAACCCTAACGCGTACCCTAACCCTAACCCCTACCCTAACCCTAACACGTACCCTAATCCTAACCCGTAACCTAAACCGAGCCCTAACCCTCAAACTTACCCTAACCCTAACCCTAACCCATACCCTACGCCGTACCCGAACCCGTACCTGAACCCGTACCCTAAGCCGTACCCTAACCCTAACCCTAACCCTAAGCTACCCTTGACTGCTTCTGCCTCCAATAGATTTCCTAAGCACTAGTGTTTTAAGGAACAGGTTAAAAAGAGAATCCTAATGTGATTTCTTGATAATGGGTGTGTTCCTTATCTTCTCCTAGTGTCTAAACTCTTCTCCATGGCTGGACCCCCAAATAATATTCCTTGACGTGCTAAGGGGTATCTAGAGAGTGGGATAGGTTTAATAACTACCCTAACCCTAACGCGTACCCTAACCCTAACCCTACCCTAACCCTAACACGTACCCTAATCCTAACCCGTAACCTAAACCGAGCCCTAACCCTCAAACTAACACTAACCCTAAACCTAACCCATACCCTACGCTGTACCAGAACCCGTACCCGAACCCGTACCCGAACCCGTACCCTAAGCCGTACCCTAACCCTAACCCTAACCCTAAGCTACCCTTGACTGCTTCTGCCTCCAATAGATTTCCTAAGCACTAGTGTTTTAAGGAACAGGTTAAAAAGAGAATCCTAATGTGATTTCTTGATAATGGGTGTGTTCCTTATCTTCTCCTATTGTCTAAACTCTTCTCCATGGCTGGACCCCCAAATAATATTCCTTGACGTGC
Organism: Eschrichtius robustus; assembly: GCF_028021215.1. NCBI lineage: Eukaryota > Metazoa > Chordata > Mammalia > Artiodactyla > Eschrichtiidae > Eschrichtius > Eschrichtius robustus. Next base: position 1,053,271 of record NW_027175168.1, read on the forward strand.
TAAAGGGTATCTAGAGAGTGGGATAGGTTTAATAACTACCCTAACCCTAACGCGTACCCTAACCCTAACCCCTACCCTAACCCTAACACGAACCCTAATGCTAACCCGTACCCTAAACCGAGCCCTAACCTTCAAACTAACCCTAACCCTAACCCATACCCTACGCCGTACACGAACCCGTACCCGAAACCGTACCCTAAGCCGTACCCTAACCCTAACCCTAACCCTAAACCTAACCCTAACCCTAAGCTACCCTTGAATGCTTCTGCCTCCAATAGATTTCCTAAGCACTAGTGTTTTAAGGAACAGGTTAAAAAGAGAATCCTAATGTGATTTCTTGATAATGGGTGTGTTCCCTATCTTCTCCTAGTGTCTAAACACTTCTCCATGGCTGGACACCCAAATAATATTCCTTGACGTGCTAAGGGGTATCTAGAGAGTGGGATAGGTTTAATAACTACCCTAACCCTAACGCGTACCCTAACCCTAACACGTACCCTAATCCTAACCCGTACCCTAAACCGAGCCCTAACCCTCAAACTAACCCTAACCCTAACCCTAACCCATACCCTACGCCGTACCCGAACCCGTACCCGAACCCGTACCCTAACCGTACCCTAAAGCTAACCCTAACCCTAACCCTAACCCTAACCCTAAGCTACCCTTGACTGCTTCTGCCTCCAATAGATTTCCTAAGCACTAGTGTTTTAAGGAACAGGTTAAAAAGAGAATCCTAATGTGATTTCTTGATAATGGGTGTGTTCCTCATCTTCTCCTAGTGTCTAAACTCTTCTCCATGGCTGGACCCCCAAATAATATTCCTTGACGTGCTAAGGGCTATCTAGGGAGTGGGATAGGTTTAATAACTACCCTAACCCTTACGCGTACCCTAACCGTAACCCCTACCCTAACCCTAAGACGTACCCTAATCCTAACCCGTAACCTAAACCGAGCCCTAAACCTCAAACTAACCCTAACCCTAACCCTAACCCATACCCTACGCCATACCCGAACCCGTACCCGAACCCGTACCCTAAGCCGTACCCTAACCCTAACCCTAACCCTAAGCTACCCTTGACTGCTTCTGCCTCCAATAGATTTCCTAAGCACTAGTGTTTTAAGGAACAGGTTAAAAAGAGAATCCTAATGTGATTTCTTGATAATGGGTGTGTTCCTTATCTTCTCCTTGTGTCTAAACTCTTCTCCATTGCTGGACCCCCAAATAATATTCCTTGACGTGCTAAGGGCTATCTAGAGAGTGGGATAGGTTTAATAACTAACTTAACCCTAACGCGTACCCTAAACCTAACCCCTACCCTAACCCTAACACGTACCCTAATCCTAACCCGTACCCTAAACCGAGCCCTAACCTACAAACTAACCCTAACACTAACCCTAACCCATACCCTACGCCGTACCCGAACCCGTACCCGAACCCGTACCCTAAGCCATACCCTAACCCTAACCCTAACCGTAACCCTAACCCTAAGCTACCCTTGACTGCTTCTGCCTCCAATAGATTTCCTAAGCACTAGTGTATTAAGGAACAGGTTAAAAAGAGAATCCTAATGTGATTTCAGAATAATGGGTGTGTTCCTTATCTTCTCCTAGTGTCTAAACTCTTCTCCATGGCTGGACCCCCAAATAATATTCCTTGACGTGCTAAGGGGTATCTAGAGAGTGGGATAGGTTTAATAACTACGCTAACCCTAACGCGTACCCTAACCCTAACCCCTACCCTAACCCTAACACGAACCCTAATCCTAACCCGTACCCTAAACCGAGCCCTAACCTTCAAACTAACCCTAACCCTAACCCAAACCCATACACTACGCCGTACACGAACCCGTACCCGAACCCGTACCCTAAGCCGTGTCCTAACCCTAGCCCTAACCCTAACCCTATCCCTAAGCTACCCTTGACTGCTTCTGCCTCCAATAGATTTCCTAAGCACTAGTGTTTTAAGGAACAGGTTAAAAAGAGAATCCTAATGTGATTTCTTGATAATGGGTGTGTTCCTTATCTTCTCCTAGTGTCTAAACTCTTCTCCATGGCTGGACCCCCAAATAATATTCCTTGACGTGCTAAGGGGTATCTAGAGAGTGGGATAGGTTTAATAACTACCCTAACCCTAACGCGTACCCTAACCCTAACCCCTACCCTAACCCTAACACGTACCCTAATCTTAACCCGTAACCTAAACCGAGCCCTAACCCTCAAACTAACCCTAACCCTAAACCTAACCCATACCCTACGCCGTACCCGAACCCGTACCCGAACCCGTACCCGAACCCGTACCCTAAGCCGTACCCTAACCCTAACCCTAACCCTAAGCTACCCTTGACTGCTTCTGCCTCCAATAGATTTCCTAAGCACTAGTGTTTTAAGGAACAGGTTAAAAAGAGAATCCTAATGTGATTTCTTGATAATGGGTGTGTTCCTTATCTTCTCCTAGTGTCTAAACTCTTCTCCATGGCTGGACCCCCAAATAATATTCCTTGACGTGCTAAGGGGTATCTAGAGAGTGGGATAGGTTTAATAACTACCCTAACCCTAACGCGTACCCTAACCCTAACCCCTACCCTAACCCTAACATGTACCCTAATCCTAACCCGTACCCTAAACGGAGCCCTAACCCTCAAACTAACCCTAACCCTAACCCTAACCCATACCCTACGCCGTACCCGAACCCGTACCCGAACCCGTACCCTAAGCCATACGCTAACCCTAACCCTCACCGTAACCCTAACCCTAAGCTACCCTTGACTGCTTCTGCCTCCAATAGATTTCCTAAGCACTAGTGTATTAAGGAACAGGTTAAAAAGAGAATCCTAATGTGATTTCAGGATAATGGGTGTGTTCCTTAACTTCTCCTAGTGTCTAAACTCTTCTCCATGGCTGGACCCCCAAATAATATTCCTTGACGTGCTAAGGGGTATCTAGAGAGTGGGATAGGTTTAATAACTACCCTAACCCTAACGCGTACCCTAACCCTAACCCCTACCCTAACCCTAACACGAACCCTAATCCTAACCCGTACCCTAAACCGAGCCCTAACCTTCAAACTAACCCTAACCCTAACCCTAACCCATACCCTACGCCGTACACGAACCCGAACCCGAACCCGTACCCTAAGCCGTACCCTAACCCTAACCCTAACCCTAAGCTACCCTTGACTGCTTCTGCCTCCAATAGATTTCCTAAGCACTAGTGTATTAAGGAACAGGTTAAAAAGAGAATCCTAATGTGATTTCAGGATAATGGGTGTGTTCCTTATCTTCTCCTACTGTCTAAACTCTTCTCCATGGCTGGACCCCCAAATAATATTCCTTGACGTGCTAAGGGGTATCTAGAGAGTGGGATAGGTTTAATAACTACCCTAACCCTAACGCGTACCCTAACCCTAACCCCTACCCTAACCCTAACACGAACCCTAATCCTAACCCGTACCCTAAACCGAGCCCTAACCTTCAAACTAACCCTAACCCTAACCCATACCCTACGCCGTACACGAACCCGTACCCGAAACCGTACCCTAAGCCGTACCCTAACCCTAACCCTAACCCTAAACCTAACCCTAACCCTAAGCTACCCTTGAATGCTTCTGCCTCCAATAGATTTCCTAAGCACTAGTGTTTTAAGGAACAGGTTAAACAGAGAATCCTAATGTGATTTCTTGATAATGGGTGTGTTCCCTATCTTCTCCTAGTGTCTAAACACTTCTCCATGGCTGGACACCCAAATAATATTCCTTGACGTGCTAAGGGGTATCTAGAGAGTGGGATAGGTTTAATAACTACCCTAACCCTAACGCGTACCCTAACCCTAACACGTACCCTAATCCTAACCCGTACCCTAAACCGAGCCCTAACCCTCAAACTAACCCTAACCCTAACCCTAAACCATACCCTACGCCGTACCCGAACCCGTACCCGAACCCGTACCCTAACCGTACCCTAAAGCTAACCCTAACCCTAACCCTAACCCTAACCCTAAGCTACCCTTGACTGCTTCTGCCTCCAATAGATTTCCTAAGCACTAGTGTTTTAAGGAACAGGTTAAAAAGAGAATCCTAATGTGATTTCTTGATAATGGGTGTGTTCCTCATCTTCTCCTAGTGTCTAAACTCTTCTCCATGGCTGGACCCCCAAATAATATTCCTTGACGTGCTAAGGGCTATCTAGGGAGTGGGATAGGTTTAATAACTACCCTAACCCTAACGCGTACCCTAACCGTAACCCCTACCCTAACCCTAAGACGTACCCTAATCCTAACCCGTAACCTAAACCGAGCCCTAACCCTCAAACTAACCCTAACCCTAACCCTAACCCATACCCTACGCCATACCCGAACCCGTACCCGAACCCGTACACTAAGCCGTACCCTAACCCTAACCGTAACCCTAACCCTAAACCTAAACCTAACCCTAACCCTAAGCTACCCTTTACTGCTTCTGCCTCCAATAGATTTCCTAAGCACTAGTGTATTAAGGAACAGGTTAAAAAGAGAATCCTAATGTGATTTCAGGATAATGGGTGTGTTCCTTATCTTCTCCTACTGTCTAAACTCTTCTCCATGGCTGGACCCCCAAATAATATTCCTTGACGTGCTAAGGGGTATCTAGGGAGTGGGATAGGTTTAATAACTACCCTAACCCTAACGCGTACCCTAACCCTAAACCCTACCCTAACCCTAACACGTACCCTAATCCTAACCCGTACCCTACACCGAGCCCTAACCCTCAAACTAACCCTAACCCTAACCCTAACCCATATCGTACGCAATACCCAAACCCGTACCCGAACCCGTACCCGAACCCGTACCCTAAGCCGTACCCTAACCCAAACCCTAACCCTAAGCTACCCTTGACTGCTTCTGCCTCCAATAGATTTCCTAAGCACTAGTGTTTTAAGGAACAGGTTAAAAAGAGAATCCTAACGTGATTTATTGATAATGGGTGTGTTCCTTATCTTCTCCGAGTGTCTAAACTCTTCTCCATGGCTGGACCCCCAAATAATATTCCTTGACGTGCTAAGGGGTATCTAGAGAGTGGGATAGGTTTAATAACTACCCTAACCCTAACGCGTACCCTAACCCTAACACCTACCCTAACCCTAACACGTACCCTAATCCTAACCCGTAACCTAAACCGAGCCCTAACCCTCAAACTAACCCTAACCCTAAACCTAACCCATACCCTACGCCGTACCCGAACCCGTACCCGAACCCGTACCCGAACCCGTACCCTAAGCCGTACCCTAACCCGAACCCTAACCCTAAGCTACCCTTGACTGCTTCTGCCTCCAATAGATTTCCTAAGCACTAGTGTTTTAAGGAACAGGTTAAAAAGAGAATCCTAATGTGATTTCTTGATAATGGGTGTGTTCCTTATCTTCTCCTAGTGTCTAAACTCTTCTCCATGGCTGGACCCCCCAATAATATTACTTGACGTGCTAAGGGGTATCTAGAGAGTGGGATAGGTTTAATAACTACCCTAACCCTAACACGTACCCTAACCCTAACCCCTACCCTAACCCTAACACGTACCCTAATCCTAACCCGTACCCTAAACCGAGCCCTAACCTTCAAACTAACCCTAACCCTAACCCATACCCTACGCCGTACACGAACCCGTACCCGAAACCGTACCCTAAGCCGTACCCTAACCCTAACCCTAACCCTACACCTAACCCTAACCCTAAGCTACCCTTGACTGCTTCTGCCTCCAATAGATTTCCTAAGCACTAGTGTTTTAAGGAACAGGTTAAAAAGAGAATCCTAATGTGATTTCTTGATAATGGGTGTGTTCCTTATCTTCTCCTAGTGTCTAAACTCTTCTCCATGGCTGGACACCCAAATAATATTCCTTGACGTGCTAAGGGGTATCTAGAGAGTGGGATAGGTTTAATAACTACCCTAACCCTAACGCGTACCCTAACCCTAACACGAACCCTAATCCTAACCCGTACCCTAAACCGAGCCCTAACCCTCAAACTAACCCTAACCCTAACCCTAACCCTAACCCTAACCCTAACCCTAAGCTACCCTTGACTGCTTCTGCCTCCAATAGATTTCCTAAGCACTAGTGTTTTAAGGAACAGGTTAAAAAGAGAATCCTAATGTGATTTCTTGATAATGGGTGTGTTCCTCATCTTCTCCTACTGTCTAAATTCTTCTCCATGGCTGGACCCCCAAATAATATTCCTTGACGTGCTAAGGGTTATCTAGGGAGTGGGATAGGTTTAATAACTACCCTAACCCTAACGTGTACCCTAACCCTAACCCCTACCCTAACCCTAACACGAACCCTAATCCTAACCCATACCCTAAACCGAGCCCTAACCTTCAAACTAACCCTAACCCTAACCCTAACCCATACCCTACGCCATACACGAACCCGTACCCGAACCCGTACCCTAAGCCGTACCCTAACGCTAACCCTAACCCTAACCCTAACCCTAAGCTACCCTTGACTGCTTCTGCCTCCAATAGATTTCCTAAGCACTAGTGTTTTAAGGAACAGGTTAAAAAGAGAATCCTAATGTGATTTCTTGATAATGGGTGTGTTCCTTATCTTCTCCTAGTGTCTAAACTCTTCTCCATGGCTGGACACCCAAATAATATTCCTTGACGTGCTAAGGGGTATCTAGAGAGTGGGATAGGTTTAATAACTACCCTAACCCTAACGCGTACCCTAACCCTAACCCCTACCCTAACCCTAACATGTACCCTAATCCTAACCCGTACCCTACACCGAGCCCTAACCCTCAAACTAACCCTAACCCTAACCCTAACCCATATCGTATGCGATACCCAAACCCGTACCCGAACCCGTACCCGAACCCGTACCCTAAGCCGTACCCTAACCCAAACCCTAACCCTAAGCTACCCTTGACTGCTTCTGCCTCCAATAGATTTCCTAAGCACTAGTGTTTTAAGGAACAGGTTAAAAAGAGAATCCTAATGTGATTTCTTGATAATGGGTGTGTTCCTTATCTTCTCCTAGTGTCTAAACTCTTCTCCATGGCTGGACACCCAAATAATATTCCTTGACGTGCTAAGGGGTATCTAGAGAGTGGGATAGGTTTAATAACTACCCTAACCCTAACGCGTACCCTAACCCTAACCCCTACCCTAACCCTAACATGTACCCTAATCCTAACCCGTACCCTACACCGAGCCCTAACCCTCAAACTAACCCTAACCCTAACCCTAACCCATATCGTATGCCATACCCAAACCCGTACCCGAACCCGTACCCGAACCCGTACCCTAAGCCGTACCCTAACCCAAACCCTAACCCTAAGCTACCCTTTACTGCTTCTGCCTCCGATAGATTTCCTAAGCACTAGTGTTTTAAGGAACAGATTCAAAAGAGAATCCTAATGTGATTTATTGATAATGGGTGTGTTCCTTATCTTCTCCTAGTGTCTAAACTCTTCTCCATGGCTGGACCCCCAAATAATATTCCTTGACGTGCTAAGGGGTATCTAGAGAGTGGGATAGGTTTAATAACTACCCTAACCCTAACGCGTACCCTAACCCTAAACCCTACCCTAACCCTAACACGTACCCTAATCCTAACCCGTAACCTAAACCGAGCCCTAACCCTCAAACTAACCCTAACCCTAAACCTAACCCATACCCTACGCCGTACCCGAACCCGTACCCGAACCCGTACCCGAACCCGTACCCTAAGCCGTACCCTAACCCTAACCCTAACCCTAAGCTACCCTTGACTGCTTCTGCCTCCAATAGATTTCCTAAGCACTAGTGTTTTAAGGAACAGGTTAAAAAGAGAATCCTAATGTGATTTCTTGATAATGGGTGTGTTCCTTATCTTCTCCTAGTGTCTAAACTCTTCTCCATGGCGGGACCCCCAAATAATATTCCTTGACGTGCTAAGGGGTATCTAGAGAGTGGGATAGGTTTAATAACTACCCTAACCCTAACGCGTACCCTAACCCTAACCCCTACCCTAACCCTAACACGTACCCTAATCCTAACCCGTACCCTAAACCGAGCCCTAACCTTCAAACTAACCCTAACCCTAACCCACACCCTACGCCATACACGAACCCGTACCCGAAACCGTACCCTAAGCCGTACCCTAACCCTAACCCTAACCCTAAACCTAACCCTAACCCTAAGCTACCCTTGACTGCTTCTGCCTCCAATAGATTTCCTAAGCACTAGTGTTTTAAGGAACAGGTTAAAAAGAGAATCCTAATGTGATTTCTTGATAATGGGTGTGTTCCTTATCTTCTCCTAGTGTCTAAACTCTTCTCCATGGCTGGACCCCCAAATAATATTCCTTGACGTGCTAAGGGGTATCTAGAGAGTGGGATAGGTTTAATAACTACCCTAACCCTAACGCGTACCCTAACCCTAACACGTACCCTAATCCTAACCCGTACCCTAAACCGAGCCCTAACCCTCAAACTAACCCTAAACCTAACCCTAACCCATACCTTACGCCGTACCCGAACCCGTACCTGAACCCGTACCCTAAGCCGTACCCTAAAGCTAACCCTAACCCTAACCCTAACCCTAACCCTAAGCTACCCTTGACTACTTCTGCCTCCAATAGATTTCCTAAGCACTAGTGTTTTAAGGAAGAGGTTAAAAATAGAATCCTAATGTGATTTCTTGATAATGGGTGTGTTCCTCATCTTCTCCTAGTGTCTAAACTCTTCTCCATGGCTGGACCCCCAAATAATATTCCTTGACGTGCTAAGGGTTATCTAGAGAGTGGGATAGGTTTAATAACTACCCTAACCCTAACGCGTACCCTAACCCTAACCCCTACCCTAACCCTAAGACGTACCCTAATCCTAACCCGTAACCTAAACCGAGCCCTAACCCTCAAACTAACCCTAACCCTAACCCTAACCCATACCCTACGCCATACCCGAACCCGTACCCGAACCCGTACACTAAGCCGTACCCTAACCCTAACCCTAACCCTAACCCTAAACCTAAACCTAACCCTAACCCTAAGCTACCCTTCACTGCTTCTGCCTCCAATAGATTTCCTAAGCACTAGTGTATTAAGGAACAGGTTAAGAAGAGAATCCTAATGTGATTTCAGGATAATGGGTGTGTTCCTTATCTTCTCCTACTGTCTAAACTCTTCTCCATGGCTGGACCCCCAAATAATATTCCTTGACGTGCTAAGGGGTATCTAGGGAGTGGGATAGGTTTAATAACTACCCTAACCCTAACGCGTACCCTAACCCTAACCCCTACCCTAACCCTAACACGAACCCTAATCCTAACCCGTACCCTAAACCGAGCCCTAACCTTCAAACTAACCCTAACCCTAACCCTAACCCATACCCTACGCCGTACACGAACCCGTACCCGAACCCGTACCCTAAGCCGTACCCTAACCCTAACCCTAACCCTAAGCTACCCTTGACTGCTTCTGCCTCCAATAGATTTCCTAAGCACTAGTGTTTTAAGGAACAGGTTAAAAAGAGAATCCTAATGTGATTTCTTGATAATGGGTGTGTTCCTCATCTTCTCCTACTGTCTAAATTCTTCTCCATGGCTGGACCCCCAAATAATATTCCTTGACGTGCTAAGGGTTATCTAGGGAGTGGGATAGGTTTAATAACTACCCTAACCCTAACGTGTACCCTAACCCTAACCCCTACCCTAACCCTAACACGAACCCTAATCCTAACCCATACCCTAAACCGAGCCCTAACCTTCAAACTAACCCTAACCCTAACCCTAACCCATACCCTACGCCATACACGAACCCGTACCCGAACCCGTACCCTAAGCCGTACCCTAACGCTAACCCTAACCCTAACCCTAACCCTAAGCTACCCTTGACTGCTTCTGCCTCCAATAGATTTCCTAAGCACTAGTGTTTTAAGGAACAGGTTAAAAAGAGAATCCTAATGTGATTTCTTGATAATGGGTGTGTTCCTTATCTTCTCCTAGTGTCTAAACTCTTCTCCATGGCTGGACACCCAAATAATATTCCTTGACGTGCTAAGGGGTATCTAGAGAGTGGGATAGGTTTAATAACTACCCTAACCCTAACGCGTACCCTAACCCTAACCCCTACCCTAACCCTAACATGTACCCTAATCCTAACCCGTACCCTACACCGAGCCCTAACCCTCAAACTAACCCTAACCCTAACCCTAACCCATATCGTATGCGATACCCAAACCCGTACCCGAACCCGTACCCGAACCCGTACCCTAAGCCGTACCCTAACCCAAACCCTAACCCTAAGCTACCCTTGACTGCTTCTGCCTCCAATAGATTTCCTAAGCACTAGTGTTTTAAGGAACAGGTTAAAAAGAGAATCCTAATGTGATTTCTTGATAATGGGTGTGTTCCTTATCTTCTCCTAGTGTCTAAACTCTTCTCCATGGCTGGACACCCAAATAATATTCCTTGACGTGCTAAGGGGTATCTAGAGAGTGGGATAGGTTTAATAACTACCCTAACCCTAACGCGTACCCTAACCCTAACCCCTACCCTAACCCTAACATGTACCCTAATCCTAACCCGTACCCTACACCGAGCCCTAACCCTCAAAATAACCCTAACCCTAACCCTAACCCATATCGTATGCCATACCCAAACCCGTACCCGAACCCGTACCCGAACCCGTACCCTAAGCCGTACCCTAACCCAAACCCTAACCCTAAGCTACCCTTTACTGCTTCTGCCTCCGATAGATTTCCTAAGCACTAGTGTTTTAAGGAACAGATTCAAAAGAGAATCCTAATGTGATTTATTGATAATGGGTGTGTTCCTTATCTTCTCCTAGTGTCTAAACTCTTCTCCATGGCTGGACCCCCAAATAATATTCCTTGACGTGCTAAGGGGTATCTAGAGAGTGGGATAGGTTTAATAACTACCCTAACCCTAACGCGTACCCTAACCCTAAACCCTACCCTAACCCTAACACGTACCCTAATCCTAACCCGTAACCTAAACCGAGCCCTAACCCTCAAACTAACCCTAACCCTAAACCTAACCCATACCCTACGCCGTACCCGAACCCGTACCCGAACCCGTACCCGAACCCGTACCCTAAGCCGTACCCTAACCCTAACCCTAACCCTAAGCTACCCTTGACTGCTTCTGCCTCCAATAGATTTCCTAAGCACTAGTGTTTTAAGGAACAGGTTAAAAAGAGAATCCTAATGTGATTTCTTGATAATGGGTGTGTTCCTTATCTTCTCCTAGTGTCTAAACTCTTCTCCATGGCGGGACCCCCAAATAATATTCCTTGACGTGCTAAGGGGTATCTAGAGAGTGGGATAGGTTTAATAACTACCCTAACCCTAACGCGTACCCTAACCCTAACCCCTACCCTAACCCTAACACGTACCCTAATCCTAACCCGTACCCTAAACCGAGCCCTAACCTTCAAACTAACCCTAACCCTAACCCACACCCTACGCCATACACGAACCCGTACCCGAAACCGTACCCTAAGCCGTACCCTAACCCTAACCCTAACCCTAAACCTAACCCTAACCCTAAGCTACCCTTGACTGCTTCTGCCTCCAATAGATTTCCTAAGCACTAGTGTTTTAAGGAACAGGTTAAAAAGAGAATCCTAATGTGATTTCTTGATAATGGGTGTGTTCCTTATCTTCTCCTAGTGTCTAAACTCTTCTCCATGGCTGGACCCCCAAATAATATTCCTTGACGTGCTAAGGGGTATCTAGAGAGTGGGATAGGTTTAATAACTACCCTAACCCTAACGCGTACCCTAACCCTAACACGTACCCTAATCCTAACCCGTACCCTAAACCGAGCCCTAACCCTCAAACTAACCCTAAACCTAACCCTAACCCATACCTTACGCCGTACCCGAACCCGTACCTGAACCCGTACCCTAAGCCGTACCCTAAAGCTAACCCTAACCCTAACCCTAACCCTAACCCTAAGCTACCCTTGACTACTTCTGCCTCCAATAGATTTCCTAAGCACTAGTGTTTTAAGGAAGAGGTTAAAAATAGAATCCTAATGTGATTTCTTGATAATGGGTGTGTTCCTCATCTTCTCCTAGTGTCTAAACTCTTCTCCATGGCTGGACCCCCAAATAATATTCCTTGACGTGCTAAGGGTTATCTAGAGAGTGGGATAGGTTTAATAACTACCCTAACCCTAACGCGTACCCTAACCCTAACCCCTACCCTAACCCTAAGACGTACCCTAATCCTAACCCGTAACCTAAACCGAGCCCTAACCCTCAAACTAACCCTAACCCTAACCCTAACCCATACCCTACGCCATACCCGAACCCGTACCCGAACCCGTACACTAAGCCGTACCCTAACCCTAACCCTAACCCTAACCCTAAACCTAAACCTAACCCTAACCCTAAGCTACCCTTCACTGCTTCTGCCTCCAATAGATTTCCTAAGCACTAGTGTATTAAGGAACAGGTTAAGAAGAGAATCCTAATGTGATTTCAGGATAATGGGTGTGTTCCTTATCTTCTCCTACTGTCTAAACTCTTCTCCATGGCTGGACCCCCAAATAATATTCCTTGACGTGCTAAGGGGTATCTAGGGAGTGGGATAGGTTTAATAACTACCCTAACCCTAACGCGTACCCTAACCCTAACCCCTACCCTAACCCTAACACGAACCCTAATCCTAACCCGTACCCTAAACCGAGCCCTAACCTTCAAACTAACCCTAACCCTAACCCTAACCCATACCCTACGCCGTACACGAACCCGTACCCGAACCCGTACCCTAAGCCGTACCCTAACCCTAACCCTAACCCTAAGCTACCCTTGACTGCTTCTGCCTCCAATAGATTTCCTAAGCACTAGTGTTTTAAGGAACAGGTTAAAAAGAGAATCCTAATGTGATTTCTTGATAATGGGTGTGTTCCTTATCTTCTCCTAGTGTCTAAACTCTTCTCCATGGCTGGACCCCCAAATAATATTCCTTGACGTGCTAAAGGGTATCTAGAGAGTGGGATAGGTTTAATAACTACCCTAACCCTAACGCGTACCCTAACCCTAACCCCTACCCTAACCCTAACACGAACCCTAATCCTAACCCGTACCCTAAACCGAGCCCTAACCTTCAAACTAACCCTAACCCTAACCCATACCCTACGCCGTACACGAACCCGTACCCGAAACCGTACCCTAAGCCGTACCCTAACCCTAACCCTAACCCTAAACCTAACCCTAACCCTAAGCTACCCTTGAATGCTTCTGCCTCCAATAGATTTCCTAAGCACTAGTGTTTTAAGGAACAGGTTAAACAGAGAATCCTAATGTGATTTCTTGATAATGGGTGTGTTCCCTATCTTCTCCTAGTGTCTAAACACTTCTCCATGGCTGGACACCCAAATAATATTCCTTGACGTGCTAAGGGGTATCTAGAGAGTGGGATAGGTTTAATAACTACCCTAACCCTAACGCGTACCCTAACCCTAACACGTACCCTAATCCTAACCCGTACCCTAAACCGAGCCCTAACCCTCAAACTAACCCTAACCCTAACCCTAAACCATACCCTACGCCGTACCCGAACCCGTACCCGAACCCGTACCCTAACCGTACCCTAAAGCTAACCCTAACCCTAACCCTAACCCTAACCCTAAGCTACCCTTGACTGCTTCTGCCTCCAATAGATTTCCTAAGCACTAGTGTTTTAAGGAACAGGTTAAAAAGAGAATCCTAATGTGATTTCTTGATAATGGGTGTGTTCCTCATCTTCTCCTAGTGTCTAAACTCTTCTCCATGGCTGGACCCCCAAATAATATTCCTTGACGTGCTAAGGGCTATCTAGGGAGTGGGATAGGTTTAATAACTACCCTAACCCTAACGCGTACCCTAACCGTAACCCCTACCCTAACCCTAAGACGTACCCTAATCTTAACCCGTAACCTAAACCGAGCCCTAACCCTCAAACTAACCCTAACCCTAACCCTAACCCATACCTTACGCCATACCCGAACCCGTACCCGAACCCGTACACTAAGCCGTACCCTAACCCTAACCGTAACCCTAACCCTAAACCTAAACCTAACCCTAACCCTAAGCTACCCTTGACTGCTTCTGCCTCCAATAGATTTCCTAAGCACTAGTGTATTAAGGAACAGGTTAAAAAGAGAATCCTAATGTGATTTCAGGATAATGGGTGTGTTCCTTATCTTCTCCTACTGTCTAAACTCTTCTCCATGGCTGGACCCCCAAATAATATTCCTTGACGTGCTAAGGGGTATCTAGGGAGTGGGATAGGTTTAATAACTACCCTAACCCTAACGCGTACCCTAACCCTAAACCCTACCCTAACCCTAACACGTACCCTAATCCTAACCCGTACCCTACACCGAGCCCTAACCCTCAAACTAACCCTAACCCTAACCCTAACCCATATCGTACGCAATACCCAAACCCGTACCCGAACCCGTACCCGAACCCGTACCCTAAGCCGTACCCTAACCCAAACCCTAACCCTAAGCTACCCTTGACTGCTTCTGCCTCCAATAGATTTCCTAAGCACTAGTGTTTTAAGGAACAGGTTAAAAAGAGAATCCTAATGTGATTTATTGATAATGGGTGTGTTCCTTATCTTCTCCTAGTGTCTAAACTCTTCTCCATGGCTGGACCCCCAAATAATATTCCTTGACGTGCTAAAGGGTATCTAGAGAGTGGGATAGGTTTAATAACTACCCTAACCCTAACGCGTACCCTAACCCTAACCCCTACCCTAACCCTAACACGTACCCTAATCCTAACCCGTAACCTAAACCGAGCCCTAACCCTCAAACTAACCCTAACCCTAAACCTAACCCATACCCTACGCCGTACCCGAACCCGTACCCGAAACCGTACCCTAAGCCGTACCCTAACCCTAACCCTAACCCTAAGCTACCCTTGACTGCTTCTGCCTCCAATAGATTTCCTAAGCACTAGTGTTTTAAGGAACAGGTTAAAAAGAGAATCCTAATGTGATTTCTTGATAATGGGTGTGTTCCTTATCTTCTCCTAGTGTCTAAACTCTTCTCCATGGCTGGACCCCCAAATAATATTCCTTGACGTGCTAAGGGGTATCTAGAGAGTGGGATAGGTTTAATAACTACCCTAACCCTAACGCGTACCCTAACCCTAACCCGTACCCTAACCCTAACACGTACCCTAATCCTAACCCGTAACCTAAACCGAGCCCTAACCTTCAAACTAACCCTAACCCTAACCCATACCCTACGCCGTACACGAACCCGTACCCGAAACCGTACCCTAAGCCGTACCCTAACCCTAACCCTAACCCTAAACCTAACCCTAACCCTAAGCTACCCTTGACTGCTTCTGCCTCCAATAGATTTCCTAAGCACTAGTGTTTTAAGGAACAGGTTAAAAAGAGAATCCTAATGTGATTTCTTGATAATGGGTGTGTTCCTTATCTTCTCCTAGTGTCTAAACTCTTCTCCATGGCTGGACACCCAAATAATATTCCTTGACGTGCTAAGGGGTATCTAGAGAGTGGGATAGGTTTAATAACTACCCTAACCCTAACGCGTACCCTAACCCTAACCCCTACCCTAACCCTAACACGTACCCTAATCCTAACCCGTACCCTACACCGAGCCCTAACCCTCAAACTAACCCTAACCCTAACCCTAACCCATATCGTATGCCATACCCAAACCCGTACCCGAACCCGTACCCGAACCCGTACCCTAAGCCGTACCCTAACCCAAACCCTAACCCTAAGCTACCCTTGACTGCTTCTGCCTCCAATAGATTTCCTAAGCACTAATGTTTTAAGGAACAGGTTAAAAAGAGAATCCTAATGTGATTTCTTGATAATGGGTGTGTTCCTCATCTTCTCCTAGTGTCTAAACTCTTCTCCATGGCTGGACCCCCAAATAATATTCCTTGACGTGCTAAGGGGTATCTAGAGAGTGGGATAGGTTTAATAACTACCCTAACCCTAACGCGTACCCTAACCCTAACCCCTACCCTAACCCTAACACGTACCCTAATCCTAACCCGTACCCTAAACCGAGCCCTAACCTTCAAACTAACCCTAACCCTAACCCATACCCTACGCCATACACGAACCCGTACCCGAAACCGTACCCTAAGCCGTACCCTAACCCTAACCCTAACCCTAAACCTAACCCTAACCCTAAGCTACCCTTGACTGCTTCTGCCTCCAATAGATTTCCTAAGCACTAGTGTTTTAAGGAACAGGTTAAAAAGAGAATCCTAATGTGATTTCTTGATAATGGGTGTGTTCCTCATCTTCTCCTAGTGTCTAAACTCTTCTCCATGGCTGGACCCCCAAATAATATTCCTTGACGTGCTAAGGGGTATCTAGAGAGTGGGATAGGTTTAATAACTACCCTAACCCTAACGCGTACCCTAACCCTAACCCCTACCCTAACCCTAACACGTACCCTAATCCTAACCCGTACCCTAAACCGAGCCCTAACCTTCAAACTAACCCTAACCCTAACCCATAACCTACGCCATACACGAACCCGTACCCGAAACCGTACCCTAAGCCGTACCCAAACCCTAACCCTAACCCTAAACCTAACCCTAACCCTAAGCTACCCTTGACTGCTTCTGCCTCCAATAGATTTCCTAAGCACTAGTATTTTAAGGAACAGGTTAAAAAGAGAATCCTAATGTGATTTCTTGATAATGGGTGTGTTCCTTATCTTCTCCTAGTGTCTAAACTCTTCTCCATGGCCGGACACCCAAATAATATTCCTTGACGTGCTAAGGGGTATCTAGAGAGTGGGATAGGTTTAATAACTACCCTAACCCTAACGCGTACCCTAACCCTAACACGTACCCTAATCCTAACCCGTACCCTAAACCGAGCCCTAACCATCAAACAAACCCTAAACCTAACCCTAACCCATACCCTACGCCGTACCCGAACCCGTACCCGAACCCATACCCTAAGCCGTACCCTAAAGCTAACCCTAACCCTAACCCTAACCCTAACCCTAAGCTACCCTTGACTGCTTCTGCCTCCAATAGATTTCCTAAGCACTAGTGTTTTAAGGAACAGGTTAAAAAGAGAATCCTAATGTGATTTCTTGATAATGGGTGTGTTCCTCATCTTCTCCTAGTGTCTAAACTCTTCTCCATGGCTGGACCCCCAAATAATATTCCTTGACGTGCTAAGGGGTATCTAGAGAGTGGGATAGGTTTAATAACTACCCTAACCCTAACGCGTACCCTAACCCTAACCCCTACCCTAACCCTAACACGTACCCTAATCCTAACCCGTAACCTAAACCGAGCCCTAACCCTCAAACTAACCCTAACCCTAACCCTAACCCATACCCTACGCCGTACCCGAACCCGTACCTGAACCCGTACCCTAAGCCGTACCCTAACCCTAACCCTAACCCTAAGCTACCCTTGACTGCTTCTGCCTCCAATAGATTTCCTAAGCACTAGTGTTTTAAGGAACAGGTTAAAAAGAGAATCCTAATGTGATTTCTTGATAATGGGTGTGTTCCTTATCTTCTCCTAGTGTCTAAACTCTTCTCCATGGCTGGACCCCCAAATAATATTCCTTGACGTGCTAAGGGGTATCTAGAGAGTGGGATAGGTTTAATAACTACCCTAACCCTAACGCGTACCCTAACCCTAACCCTACCCTAACCCTAACACGTACCCTAATCCTAACCCGTAACCTAAACCGAGCCCTAACCCTCAAACTAACACTAACCCTAAACCTAACCCATACCCTACGCTGTACCAGAACCCGTACCCGAACCCGTACCCGAACCCGTACCCTAAGCCGTACCCTAACCCTAACCCTAACCCTAAGCTACCCTTGACTGCTTCTGCCTCCAATAGATTTCCTAAGCACTAGTGTTTTAAGGAACAGGTTAAAAAGAGAATCCTAATGTGATTTCTTGATAATGGGTGTGTTCCTTATCTTCTCCTATTGTCTAAACTCTTCTCCATGGCTGGACCCCCAAATAATATTCCTTGACGTGCTAAAGGGTATCTAGAGAGTGGGATAGGTTTAATAACTACCCTAACCCTAACGCGTACCCTAACCCTAACCCCTACCCTAACCCTAACACGAACCCTAATCCTAACCCGTACCCTAAACCGAGCCCTAACCTTCAAACTAACCCTAACCCTAACCCATACCCTACGCCGTACACGAACCCGTACCCGAAACCGTACCCTAAGCCGTACCCTAACCCTAACCCTAACCCTAAACCTAACCCTAACCCTAAGCTACCCTTGAATGCTTCTGCCTCCAATAGATTTCCTAAGCACTAGTGTTTTAAGGAACAGGTTAAAAAGAGAATCCTAATGTGATTTCTTGATAATGGGTGTGTTCCCTATCTTCTCCTAGTGTCTAAACACTTCTCCATGGCTGGACACCCAAATAATATTCCTTGACGTGCTAAGGGGTATCTAGAGAGTGGGATAGGTTTAATAACTACCCTAACCCTAACGCGTACCCTAACCCTAACACGTACCCTAATCCTAACCCGTACCCTAAACCGAGCCCTAACCCTCAAACTAACCCTAACCCTAACCCTAACCCATACACTACGCCGTACCCGAACCCGTACCCGAACCCGTACCCTAACCGTACCCTAAAGCTAACCCTAACCCTAACCCTAACCCTAACCCTAAGCTACCCTTGACTGCTTCTGCCTCCAATAGATTTCCTAAGCACTAGTGTTTTAAGGAACAGGTTAAAAAGAGAATCCTAATGTGATTTCTTGATAATGGGTGTGTTCCTCATCTTCTCCTAGTGTCTAAACTCTTCTCCATGGCTGGACCCCCAAATAATATTCCTTGACGTGCTAAGGGCTATCTAGGGAGTGGGATAGGTTTAATAACTAACCTAACCCTTACGCGTACCCTAACCGTAACCCCTACCCTAACCCTAAGACGTACCCTAATCCTAACCCGTAACCTAAACCGAGCCCTAAACCTCAAACTAACCCTAACCCTAACCCTAACCCATACCCTACGCCATACCCGAACCCGTACCCGAACCCGTACCCTAAGCCGTACCCTAACCCTAACCCTAACCCTAAGCTACCCTTGACTGCTTCTGCCTCCAATAGATTTCCTAAGCACTAGTGATTTAAGGAACAGGTTAAAAAGAGAATCCTAATGTGATTTCTTGATAATGGGTGTGTTCCTTATCTTCTCCTTGTGTCTAAACTCTTCTCCATGGCTGGACCCACAAATAATATTCCTTGACGTGCTAAGGGCTATCTAGAGAGTGGGATAGGTTTAATAACTAACTTAACCCTAACGCGTACCCTAAACCTAACCCCTACCCTAACCCTAACACGTACCCTAATCCTAACCCGTACCCTAAACCGAGCCCTAACCTACAAACTAACCCTAACACTAACCCTAACCCATACCCTACGCCGTACCCGAACCCGTACCCGAACCCGTACCCTAAGCCATACCCTAACCCTAACCCTAACCGTAACCCTAACCCTAAGCTACCCTTGACTGCTTCTGCCTCCAATAGATTTCCTAAGCACTAGTGTATTAAGGAACAGGTTAAAAAGAGAATCCTAATGTGATTTCAGAATAATGGGTGTGTTCCTTATCTTCTCCTAGTGTCTAAACTCTTCTCCATGGCTGGACCCCCAAATAATATTCCTTGACGTGCTAAGGGGTATCTAGAGAGTGGGATAGGTTTAATAACTACGCTAACCCTAACGCGTACCCTAACCCTAACCCCTACCCTAACCCTAACACGAACCCTAATCCTAACCCGTACCCTAAACCGAGCCCTAACCTTCAAACTAACCCTAACCCTAACCCAAACCCATACACTACGCCGTACACGAACCCGTACCCGAACCCGTACCCTAAGCCGTGTCCTAACCCTAGCCCTAACCCTAACCCTATCCCTAAGCTACCCTTGACTGCTTCTGCCTCCAATAGATTTCCTAAGCACTAGTGTTTTAAGGAACAGGTTAAAAAGAGAATCCTAATGTGATTTCTTGATAATGGGTGTGTTCCTTATCTTCTCCTAGTGTCTAAACTCTTCTCCATGGCTGGACCCCCAAATAATATTCCTTGACGTGCTAAGGGGTATCTAGAGAGTGGGATAGGTTTAATAACTACCCTAACCCTAACGCGTACCCTAACCCTAACCCCTACCCTAACCCTAACACGTACCCTAATCTTAACCCGTAACCTAAACCGAGCCCTAACCCTCAAACTAACCCTAACCCTAAACCTAACCCATACCCTACGCCGTACCCGAACCCGTACCCGAACCCGTACCCGAACCCGTACCCTAAGCCGTACCCTAACCCTAACCCTAACCCTAAGCTACCCTTGACTGCTTCTGCCTCCAATAGATTTCCTAAGCACTAGTGTTTTAAGGAACAGGTTAAAAAGAGAATCCTAATGTGATTTCTTGATAATGGGTGTGTTCCTTATCTTCTCCTAGTGTCTAAACTCTTCTCCATGGCTGGACCCCCAAATAATATTCCTTGACGTGCTAAGGGGTATCTAGAGAGTGGGATAGGTTTAATAACTACCCTAACCCTAACGCGTACCCTAACCCTAACCCCTACCCTAACCCTAACATGTACCCTAATCCTAACCCGTACCCTAAACGGAGCCCTAACCCTCAAACTAACCCTAACCCTAACCCTAACCCATACCCTACGCCGTACCCGAACCCGTACCCGAACCCGTACCCTAAGCCATACGCTAACCCTAACCCTCACCGTAACCCTAACCCTAAGCTACCCTTGACTGCTTCTGCCTCCAATAGATTTCCTAAGCACTAGTGTATTAAGGAACAGGTTAAAAAGAGAATCCTAATGTGATTTCAGGATAATGGGTGTGTTCCTTATCTTCTCCTACTGTCTAAACTCTTCTCCATGGCTGGACCCCCAAATAATATTCCTTGACGTGCTAAGGGGTATCTAGAGAGTGGGATAGGTTTAATAACTACCCTAACCCTAACGCGTACCCTAACCCTAACCCCTACCCTAACCCTAACACGAACCCTAATCCTAACCCGTACCCTAAACCGAGCCCTAACCTTCAAACTAACCCTAACCCTAACCCATACCCTACGCCGTACACGAACCCGTACCCGAAACCGTACCCTAAGCCGTACCCTAACCCTAACCCTAACCCTAAACCTAACCCTAACCCTAAGCTACCCTTGAATGCTTCTGCCTCCAATAGATTTCCTAAGCACTAGTGTTTTAAGGAACAGGTTAAACAGAGAATCCTAATGTGATTTCTTGATAATGGGTGTGTTCCCTATCTTCTCCTAGTGTCTAAACACTTCTCCATGGCTGGACACCCAAATAATATTCCTTGACGTGCTAAGGGGTATCTAGAGAGTGGGATAGGTTTAATAACTACCCTAACCCTAACGCGTACCCTAACCCTAACACGTACCCTAATCCTAACCCGTACCCTAAACCGAGCCCTAACCCTCAAACTAACCCTAACCCTAACCCTAAACCATACCCTACGCCGTACCCGAACCCGTACCCGAACCCGTACCCTAACCGTACCCTAAAGCTAACCCTAACCCTAACCCTAACCCTAACCCTAAGCTACCCTTGACTGCTTCTGCCTCCAATAGATTTCCTAAGCACTAGTGTTTTAAGGAACAGGTTAAAAAGAGAATCCTAATGTGATTTCTTGATAATGGGTGTGTTCCTCATCTTCTCCTAGTGTCTAAACTCTTCTCCATGGCTGGACCCCCAAATAATATTCCTTGACGTGCTAAGGGCTATCTAGGGAGTGGGATAGGTTTAATAACTACCCTAACCCTAACGCGTACCCTAACCGTAACCCCTACCCTAACCCTAAGACGTACCCTAATCCTAACCCGTAACCTAAACCGAGCCCTAACCCTCAAACTAACCCTAACCCTAACCCTAACCCATACCCTACGCCATACCCGAACCCGTACCCGAACCCGTACACTAAGCCGTACCCTAACCCTAACCGTAACCCTAACCCTAAACCTAAACCTAACCCTAACCCTAAGCTACCCTTGACTGCTTCTGCCTCCAATAGATTTCCTAAGCACTAGTGTATTAAGGAACAGGTTAAAAAGAGAATCCTAATGTGATTTCAGGATAATGGGTGTGTTCCTTATCTTCTCCTACTGTCTAAACTCTTCTCCATGGCTGGACCCCCAAATAATATTCCTTGACGTGCTAAGGGGTATCTAGGGAGTGGGATAGGTTTAATAACTACCCTAACCCTAACGCGTACCCTAACCCTAAACCCTACCCTAACCCTAACACGTACCCTAATCCTAACCCGTACCCTACACCGAGCCCTAACCCTCAAACTAACCCTAACCCTAACCCTAACCCATATCGTACGCAATACCCAAACCCGTACCCGAACCCGTACCCGAACCCGTACCCTAAGCCGTACCCTAACCCAAACCCTAACCCTAAGCTACCCTTGACTGCTTCTGCCTCCAATAGATTTCCTAAGCACTAGTGTTTTAAGGAACAGGTTAAAAAGAGAATCCTAATGTGATTTATTGATAATGGGTGTGTTCCTTATCTTCTCCTAGTGTCTAAACTCTTCTCCATGGCTGGACCCCCAAATAATATTCCTTGACGTGCTAAAGGGTATCTAGAGAGTGGGATAGGTTTAATAACTACCCTAACCCTAACGCGTACCCTAACCCTAACCCCTACCCTAACCCTAACACGTACCCTAATCCTAACCCGTAACCTAAACCGAGCCCTAACCCTCAAACTAAACCTAACCCTAAACCTAACCCATACCCTACGCCGTACCCGAACCCGTACCCGAAACCGTACCCGAACCCGTACCCTAAGCCGTACCCTAACCCTAACCCTAACCCTAAGCTACCCTTGACTGCTTCTGCCTCCAATAGATTTCCTAAGCACTAGTGTTTTAAGGAACAGGTTAAAAAGAGAATCCTAATGTGATTTCTTGATAATGGGTGTGTTCCTTATCTTCTCCTAGTGTCTAAACTCTTCTCCATGGCTGGACCCCCAAATAATATTCCTTGACGTGCTAAGGGGTATCTAGAGAGTGGGATAGGTTTAATAACTACCCTAACCCTAACGCGTACCCTAACCCTAACCCGTACCCTAACCCTAACACGTACCCTAATCCTAACCCGTAACCTAAACCGAGCCCTAACCTTCAAACTAACACTAACCCTAACCCATACCCTACGCCGTACACGAACCCGTACCCGAAACCGTACCCTAAGCCGTACCCTAACCCTAACCCTAACCCTAAACCTAACCCTAACCCTAAGCTACCCTTGACTGCTTCTGCCTCCAATAGATTTCCTAAGCACTAGTGTTTTAAGGAACAGGTTAAAAAGAGAATCCTAATGTGATTTCTTGATAATGGGTGTGTTCCTTATCTTCTCCTAGTGTCTAAACTCTTCTCCATGGCTGGACACCCAAATAATATTCCTTGACGTGCTAAGGGGTATCTAGAGAGTGGGATAGGTTTAATAACTACCCTAACCCTAACGCGTACCCTAACCCTAACCCCTACCCTAACCCTAACACGTACCCTAATCCTAACCCGTACCCTACACCGAGCCCTAACCCTCAAACTAACCCTAACCCTAACCCTAACCCATATCGTATGCCATACCCAAACCCGTACCCGAACCCGTACCCGAACCCGTACCCTAAGCCGTACCCTAACCCAAACCCTAACCCTAAGCTACCCTTGACTGCTTCTGCCTCCAATAGATTTCCTAAGCACTAGTGTTTTAAGGAACAGGTTAAAAATAGAATCCTAATGTGATTTCTTGATAATGGGTGTGTTCCTCATCTTCTCCTAGTGTCTAAACTCTTCTCCATGGCTGGACCCCCAAATAATATTCCTTGACGTGCTAAGGGGTATCTAGAGAGTGGGATAGGTTTAATAACTACCCTAACCCTAACGCGTACCCTAACCCTAACCCCTACCCTAACCCTAACACGTACCCTAATCCTAACCCGTACCCTAAACCGAGCCCTAACCTTCAAACTAACCCTAAACCTAACCCATACCCTACGCCATACACGAACCCGTACCCGAAACCGTACCCTAAGCCGTACCCTAACCCTAACCCTAACCCTAAACCTAACCCTAACCCTAAGCTACCCTTGACTGCTTCTGCCTCCAATAGATTTCCTAAGCACTAGTGTTTTAAGGAACAGGTTAAAAAGAGAATCCTAATGTGATTTCTTGATAATGGGTGTGTTCCTCATCTTCTCCTAGTGTCTAAACTCTTCTCCATGCCTGGACCCCCAAATAATATTCCTTGACGTGCTAAGGGGTATCTAGAGAGTGGGATAGGTTTAATAACTACCCTAACCCTAACGCGTACCCTAACCCTAACCCCTACCCTAACCCTAACACGTACCCTAATCCTAACCCGTACCCTAAACCGAGCCCTAACCTTGAAACTAACCCTAACCCTAACCCATAACCTACGCCATACACGAACCCGTACCCGAAACCGTACCCTAAGCCGTACCCTAACCCTAACCCTAACCCTAAACCTAACCCTAACCCTAAGCTACCCTTGACTGCTTCTGCCTCCAATAGATTTCCTAAGCACTAGTATTTTAAGGAACAGGTTAAAAAGAGAATCCTAATGTGATTTCTTGATAATGGGTGTGTTCCTTATCTTCTCCTAGTGTCTAAACTCTTCTCCATGGCTGGACACCCAAATAATATTCCTTGACGTGCTAAGGGGTATCTAGAGAGTGGGATAGGTTTAATAACTACCCTAACCCTAACGCGTACCCTAACCCTAACACGTACCCTAATCCTAACCCGTACCCTAAACCGAGCCCTAACCATCAAACAAACCCTAAACCTAACCCTAACCCATACCCTACGCCGTACCCGAACCCGTACCCGAACCCGTACCCTAAGCCGTACCCTAACGCTAACCCTAACCCTAACCCTAACCCTAAGCTACCCTTGACTGCTTCTGCCTCCAATAGATTTCCTAAGCACTAGTGTTTTAAGGAACAGGTTAAAAAGAGAATCCTAATGTGATTTCTTGATAATGGGTGTGTTCCTCATCTTCTCCTAGTGTCTAAACTCTTCTCCATGGCTGGACCCCCAAATAATATTCCTTGACGTGCTAAGGGGTATCTAGAGAGTGGGATAGGTTTAATAACTACCCTAACCCTAACGCGTACCCTAACCCTAACCCCTACCCTAACCCTAACACGTACCCTAATCCTAACCCGTAACCTAAACCGAGCCCTAACCCTCAAACTAACCCTAACCCTAACCCTAACCCATACCCTACGCCGTACCCGAACCCGTACCTGAACCCGTACCCTAAGCCGTACCCTAACCCTAACCCTAACCCTAAGCTACCCTTGACTGCTTCTGCCTCCAATAGATTTCCTAAGCACTAGTGTTTTAAGGAACAGGTTAAAAAGAGAATCCTAATGTGATTTCTTGATAATGGGTGTGTTCCTTATCTTCTCCTAGTGTCTAATCTCTTCTCCATGGCTGGACCCCCAAATAATATTCCTTGACGTGCTAAGGGGTATCTAGAGAGTGGGATAGGTTTAATAACTACCCTAACCCTAACGCGTACCCTAACCCTAACCCTACCCTAACCCTAACACGTACCCTAATCCTAACCCGTAACCTAAACCGAGCCCTAACCCTCAAACTAACACTAACCCTAAACCTAACCCATACCCTACGCTGTACCAGAACCCGTACCCGAACCCGTACCCGAACCCGTACCCTAAGCCGTACCCTAACCCTAACCCTAACCCTAAGCTACCCTTGACTGCTTCTGCCTCCAATAGATTTCCTAAGCACTAGTGTTTTAAGGAACAGGTTAAAAAGAGAATCCTAATGTGATTTCTTGATAATGGGTGTGTTCCTTATCTTCTCCTAGTGTCTAAACTCTTCTCCATGGCTGGACCCCCAAATAATATTCCTTGACGTGCTAAAGGGTATCTAGAGAGTGGGATAGGTTTAATAACTACCCTAACCCTAACGCGTACCGTAACCCTAACCCCTACCCTAACCCTAACACGAACCCTAATCCTAACCCGTACCCTAAACCGAGCCCTAACCTTCAAACTAACCCTAACCCTAACCCATACCCTACGCCGTACACGAACCCGTACCCGAAACCGTACCCTAAGCCGTACCCTAACCCTAACCCTAACCCTAAACCTAACCCTAACCCTAAGCTACCCTTGAATGCTTCTGCCTCCAATAGATTTCCTAAGCACTAGTGTTTTAAGGAACAGGTTAAAAAGAGAATCCTAATGTGATTTCTTGATAATGGGTGTGTTCCCTATCTTCTCCTAGTGTCTAAACACTTCTCCATGGCTGGACACCCAAATAATATTCCTTGACGTGCTAAGGGGTATCTAGAGAGTGGGATAGGTTTAATAACTACCCTAACCCTAACGCGTACCCTAACCCTAACACGTACCCTAATCCTAACCCGTACCCTAAACCGAGCCCTAACCCTCAAACTAACCCTAACCCTAACCCTAACCCATACCCTACGCCGTACCCGAACCCGTACCCGAACCCGTACCCTAACCGTACCCTAAAGCTAACCCTAACCCTAACCCTAACCCTAACCCTAAGCTACACTTGACTGCTTCTGCCTCCAATAGATTTCCTAAGCACTAGTGTTTTAAGGAACAGGTTAAAAAGAGAATCCTAATGTGATTTCTTGATAATGGGTGTGTTCCTCATCTTCTCCTAGTGTCTAAACTCTTCTCCATGGCTGGACCCCCAAATAATATTCCTTGACGTGCTAAGGGCTATCTAGGGAGTGGGATAGGTTTAATAACTACCCTAACCCTAACGCGTACCCTAACCGTAACCCCTACCCTAACCCTAAGACGTACCCTAATCCTAACCCGTAACCTAAACCGAGCCCTAAACCTCAAACTAACCCTAACCCTAACCCTAACCCATACCCTACGCCATACCCGAACCCGTACCCGAACCCGTACACTAAGCCATACCCTAACCCTAACCGTAACCCTAACCCTAAACCTAAACCTAACCCTAACCCTAAGCTACCCTTGACTGCTTCTGCCTCCAATAGATTTCCTAAGCACTAGTGTATTAAGGAACAGGTTAAAAAGAGAATCCTAATGTGATTTCAGGATAATGGGTGTGTTCCTTATCTTCTCCTACTGTCTAAACTCTTCTCCATGGCTGGACCCCCAAATAATATTCCTTGACGTGCTAAGGGGTATCTAGGGAGTGGGATAGGTTTAATAACTACCCTAACCCTAACGGGTACCCTAACCCTAAACCCTACCCTAACCCTAACACGTACCCTAATCCTAACCCGTACCCTACACCGAGCCCTAACCCTCAAACTAACCCTAACCCTAACCCTAACCCATATCGTACGCCATACCCAAACCCGTACCCGAACCCGTACCCGAACCCGTACCCTAAGCCGTACCCTAACCCAAACCCTAACCCTAAGCTACCCTTGACTGCTTCTGCCTCCAATAGATTTCCTAAGCACTAGTGTTTTAAGGAACAGGTTAAAAAGAGAATCCTAATGTGATTTATTGATAATGGGTGTGTTCCTTATCTTCTCCTAGTGTCTAAACTCTTCTCCATGGCTGGACCCCCAAATAATATTCCTTGACGTGCTAAAGGGTATCTAGAGAGTGGGATAGGTTTAATAACTACCCTAACCCTAACGCGTACCCTAACCCTAACCCCTACCCTAACCCTAACACGTACCCTAATCCTAACCCGTAACCTAAACCGAGCCCTAACCCTCAAACTAACCCTAACCCTAAACCTAACCCATACCCTACGCCGTACCCGAACCCGTACCCGAACCCGTACCCGAACCCGTACCCTAAGCCGTACCCTAACCCTAACCCTAACCCTAAGCTACCCTTGACTGCTTCTGCCTCCAATAGATTTCCTAAGCACTAGTGTTTTAAGGAAGAGGTTAAAAAGAGAATCCTAATGTGATTTCTTGATAATGGGTGTGTTCCTTATCTTCTCCTAGTGTCTAAACTCTTCTCCATGGCTGGACCCCCAAATAATATTCCTTGACGTGCTAAGGGGTATCTAGAGAGTGGGATAGGTTTAATAACTACCCTAACCCTAACGCGTACCCTAACCCTAACCCGTACCCTAACCCTAACACGTAACCTAATCCTAACCCGTACCCTAAACCGAGCCCTAACCTTCAAACTAACCCTAACCCTAACCCATACCCTACGCCGTACACGAACCCGTACCCGAAACCGTACCCTAAGCCGTACCCTAACCCTAACCCTAACCCTAAACCTAACCGTAACCCTAAGCTACCCTTGACTGCTTCTGCCTCCAATAGATTTCCTAAGCACTAGTGTTTTAAGGAACAGGTTAAAAAGAGAATCCTAATGTGATTTCTTGATAATGGGTGTGTTCCTTATCTTCTCCTAGTGTCTAAACTCTTCTCCATGGCTGGACACCCAAATAATATTCCTTGACGTGCTAAGGGGTATCTAGAGAGTGGGATAGGTTTAATAACTACCCTAACCCTAACGCGTACCCTAACCCTAACACGTACCCTAATCCTAACCCGTACCCTAAACCGAGCCCTAACCATCAAACAAACCCTAAACCTAACCCTAACCCATACCCTACGCCGTACCCGAACCCGTACCCGAACCCGTACCCTAAGCCGTACCCTAAAGCTAACCCTAACCCTAACCCTAACCCTAACCCTAAGCTACCCTTGACTGCTTCTGCCTCCAATAGATTTCCTAAGCACTAGTGTTTTAAGGAACAGGTTAAAAAGAGAATCCTAATGTGATTTCTTGATAATGGGTGTGTTCCTCATCTTCTCCTATTGTCTAAACTCTTCTCCATGGCTGGACCCCCAAATAATATTCCTTGACGTGCTAAGGGGTATCTAGAGAGTGGGATAGGTTTAATAACTACCCTAACCCTAACGCGTACCCTAACCCTAACCCCTACCCTAACCCTAACACGTACCCTAATCCTAACCCGTAACCTAAACCGAGCCCTAACCCTCAAACTAACCCTAACCCTAACCCTAACCCATACCCTACGCCGTACCCGAACCCGTACCTGAACCCGTACCCTAAGCCGTACCCTAACCCTAACCCTAACCCTAAGCTACCCTTGACTGCTTCTGCCTCCAATAGATTTCCTAAGCACTAGTGTTTTAAGGAACAGGTTAAAAAGAGAATCCTAATGTGATTTCTTGATAATGGGTGTGTTCCTTATCTTCTCCTACTGTCTAAACTCTTCTCCATGGCTGGACCCCCAAATAATATTCCTTGACGTGCTAAGGGGTATCTAGAGAGTGGGATAGGTTTAATAACTACCCTAACCCTAACGCGTACCCTAACCCTAACCCCTACCCTAACCCTAACACGTACCCTAATCCTAACCCGTACCCTAAACCGAGCCCTAACCTTCAAACTAACCCTAACCCTAACCCATACCCTACGCCATACACGAACCCGTACCCGAAACCGTACCCTAAGCCGTACCCTAACCCTAACCCTAACCCTAAACCTAACCCTAACCCTAAGCTACCCTTGACTGCTTCTGCCTCCAATAGATTTCCTAAGCACTAGTGTTTTAAGGAACAGGTTAAAAAGAGAATCCTAATGTGATTTCTTGATAATGGGTGTGTTCCTTATCTTCTCCTAGTGTCTAAACTCTTCTCCATGGCTGGACACCCAAATAATATTCCTTGACGTGCTAAGGGGTATCTAGAGAGTGGGATAGGTTTAATAACTACCCTAACCCTAACGCGTACCCTAACCCTAACACGTACACTAATCCTAACCCGTACCCTAAACCGAGCCCTAACCCTCAAACTAACCCTAACCCTAACCCTAACCCATACCCTACGCCGTACCCGAACCCGTACCCGAACCCGTACCCTAAGCCGTACCCTAAAGCTAACCCTAACCCTAACCCTAACCCTAACCCTAAGCTACCCTTGACTGCTTCTGCCTCCAATAGATTTCCTAAGCACTAGTGTTTTAAGGAACAGGTTAAAAAGAGAATCCTAATGTGATTTCTTGATAATGGGTGTGTTCCTCATCTTCTCCTAGTGTCTAAACTCTTCTCCATGGCTGGACCCCCAAATAATATTCCTTGACGTGCTAAGGGTTATCTAGAGAGTGGGATAGGTTTAATAACTACCCTAACCCTAACGCGTACCCTAACCCTAACCCCTACCCTAACCCTAAGACGTACCCTAATCCTAACCCGTAACCTAAACCGAGCCCTAACCCTCAAACTAACCCTAACCCTAACCCTAACCCATACCCTACGCCATACCCGAACCCGTACCCGAACCCGTACACTAAGCCGTACCCTAACCCTAACCCTAACCCTAACCCTAAACCTAAACCTAACCCTAACCCTAAGCTACCCTTCACTGCTTCTGCCTCCAATAGATTTCCTAAGCACTAGTGTATTAAGGAGCAGGTTAAAAAGAGAATCCTAATGTGATTTCAGGATAATGGGTGTGTTCCTTATCTTCTCCTAGTGTCTAAACTCTTCTCCATGGCTGGACCCCCAAATAATATTCCTTGACGTGCTAAGGGGTATCTAGGGAGTGGGATAGGTTTAATAACTACCCTAACCCTAACGCGTACCCTAACCCTAACCCCTACCCTAACCCTAACACGAACCCTAATCCTAACCCGTACCCTAAACCGAGCCCTAACCTTCAAACTAACCCTAACCCTAACCCTAACCCATACCCTACGCCGTACACGAACCCGTACCCGAACCCGTACCCTAAGCCGTACCCTAACCCTAACCCTAACCCTAAGCTACCCTTGACTGCTTCTGCCTCCAATAGATTTCCTAAGCACTAGTGTTTTAAGGAACAGGTTAAAAAGAGAATCCTAATGTGATTTCTTGATAATGGGTGTGTTCCTTATCTTCTCCTAGTGTCTAAACTCTTCTCCATGGCTGGACCCCCAAATAATATTCCTTGACGTGCTAAGGGGTATCTAGAGAGTGGGATAGGTTTAATAACTACCCTAACCCTAACGCGTACCCTAACCCTAAACCCTACCCTAACCCTAACATGTACCCTAATCCTAACCCGTACCCTACACCGAGCCCTAACCCTCAAAGTAACCCTAACCCTAACCCTAACCCATATCGTACGCCATACCCAAACCCGTACCCGAACCCGTACCCGAACCCGTACCCTAAGCCGTACCCTAACCCAAACCCTAACCCTAAGCTACCCTTGACTGCTTCTGCCTCCAATAGATTTCCTAAGCACTAGTGTTTTAAGGAACAGGTTAAAAAGAGAATCCTAATGTGATTTATTGATAATGGGTGTGTTCCTTATCTTCTCCTAGTGTCTAAACTCTTCTCCATGGCTGGACACCCAAATAATATTACTTGACGTGCTAAGGGGTATCTAGAGAGTGGGATAGGTTTAATAACTACCCTAACCCTAACGCGTACCCTAACCCTAACCCCTACCCTAACCCTAACACGTACCATAATCCTAACCCGTAACCTAAACCGAGCCCTAACCCTCAAACTAACCCTAACCCTAAACCTAACCCATACCCTACGCCGTACCCGAACCCGTACCCGAACCCGTACCCGAACCCGTACCCTAAGCCGTACCCTAACCCTAACCCTAACCCTAAGCTACCCTTGACTGCTTCTGCCTCCAATAGATTTCCTAAGCACTAGTGTTTTAAGGAACAGGTTAAAAAGAGAATCCTAATGTGATTTCTTGATAATGGGTGTGTTCCTTACCTTCTCCTAGTGTCTAAACTCTTCTCCATGGCTGGACCCCCAAATAATATTCCTTGACGTGCTAAAGGGTATCTAGAGAGTGGGATAGGTTTAATAACTACCCTAACCCTAACGCGTACCCTAACCCTAACCCCTACCCTAACCGTAACACGTACCCTAACCCTAAACCCTACCCTAACCCTAACACGTACCCTAATCCTATCCCGTACCCTAAACCGAGCCCTAACCTTCAAACTAACCCTAACCCTAACCCATACCCTACGCCGTACACGAACCCGTACCCGAAACCGTACCCTAAGCCGTACCCTAACCCTAACCCTAACCCTAAACCTAACCCTAACCCTAAGCTACCCTTGACTGCTTCTGCCTCCAATAGATTTCCTAAGCACTAGTGTTTTAAGGAACAGGTTAAAAAGAGAATCCTAATGTGATTTCTTGATAATGGGTGTGTTCCTTATCTTCTCCTAGTGTCTAAACACTTCTCCATGGCTGGACACCCAAATAATATTCCTTGACGTGCTAAGGGGTATCTAGAGAGTGGGATAGGTTTAATAACTACCCTAACCCTAACGCGTACCCTAACCCTAACACGTACCCTAATCCTAACCTGTACCCTAAACCGAGCCCTAACCCTCAAACTAACCCTAACCCTAACCCTAACCCATACCCTACGCCGTACCCGAACCCGTACCCGAACCCGTACCCTAAGCCGTACCCTAAAGCTAACCCTAACCCTAACCCTAACCCTAACCCTAAGCTACCCTTGACTGCTTCTGCCTCCAATAGATTTCCTAAGCACTAGTGTTTTAAGGAACAGGTTAAAAAGAGAATCCTAATGTGATTTCTTGATAATGGGTGTGTTCCTCATCTTCTCCTAGTGTCTAAACTCTTCTCCATGGCTGGACCCCCAAATAATATTCCTTGACGTGCTAAGGGCTATCTAGGGAGTGGGATAGGTTTAATAACTACCCTAACCCTAACGCGTACCCTAACCCTAACCCCTACCCTAACCCTAAGACGTACCCTAATCCTAACCCGTAACCTAAACCGGGCCCTAACCCTCAAACTAACCCTAACCCTAACCCTAACCCATACCCTACGCCATACCCGAACCCGTACCCGAACCCGTACACTAAGCCGTACCCTAACCCTAACCGTAACCCTAACCCTAAACCTAAACCTAACCCTAACCCTAAGCTACCCTTGACTGCTTCTGCCTCCAATAGATTTCCTAAGCACTAGTGTATTAAGGAACAGGTTAAAAAGAGAATCCTAATGTGATTTCAGGATAATGGGTGTGTTCCTTATCTTCTCCTACTGTCTAAACTCTTCTCCATGGCTGGACCCCCAAATAATATTCCTTGACGTGCTAAGGGGTATCTAGGGAGTGGGATAGGTTTAATAACTACCCTAACCCTAACGCGTACCCTAACCCTAACCCCTACCCTAACCCTAACACGTACCCTAATCCTAACCCGTACCCTACACCGAGCCCTAACACTCAAACTAACCCTAACCCTAACCCTAACCCATATCGTACGCCATACCCAAACCCGTACCCGAACCCGTACCCGAACCCGTACCCTAAGCCGTACCCTAACCCAAACCCTAACCCTAAGCTACCCTTGACTGCTTCTGCCTCCAATATATTTCCTAAGCACTAGTGTTTTAAGGAACAGGTTAAAAAGAGAATCCTAATGTGATTTATTGATAATGGGTGTGTTCCTTATCTTCTCCTAGTGTCTAAACTCTTCTCCATGGCTGGACCCCCAAATAATATTCCTTGACGTGCTAAGGGGTATCTAGAGAGTGGGATAGGTTTAATAACTACCCTAACCCTAACGCGTACCCTAACCCTAACCCCTACCCTAACCCTAACACGTACCCTAATCCTAACCCGTAACCTAAACTGAGCCCTAACCCTCAAACTAACCCTAACCCTAAACCTAACCCATACCCTACGCCGTACCCGAACCCGTACCCGAACCAGTACCCTAAGCCGTACCCTAACCCTAACCCTAACCCTAAGCTACCCTTGACTGCTTCTGCCTCCAATAGATTTCCTAAGCACTAGTGTTTTAAGGAACAGGTTAAAAAGAGAATCCTAATGTGATTTCTTTATAATGGGTGTGTTCCTTATCTTCTCCTAGTGTCTAAACTCTTCTCCATGGCTGGACCCCCAAATAATATTCCTTGACGTGCTAAGGGGTATCTAGAGAGTGGGATAGGTTTAATAACTACCCTAACCCTAACGCGTACCCTAACCCTAACCCCTACCCTAACCCTAACACGTACCCTAATCCTAACCCGTACCCTAAACCGAGCCCTAACCTTCAAACTAACCCTAACCCTAACCCATACCCTACGCCGTACACGAACCCGTACCCGAAACCGTACCCTAAGCCGTACCCTAACCCTAACCCTAACCCTAAACCTAACCCTAACCCTAAGCTACCCTTGACTGCTTCTGCCTCCAATAGACTTCCTAAGCACTAGTGTTTTAAGGAACAGGTTAAAAAGAGAATCCTAATGTGATTTCTTGATAATGGGTGTGTTCCTTATCTTCTCCTAGTGTCTAAACTCTTCTCCATGGCTGGACACCCAAATAATATTCCTTGACGTGCTAAGTGGTATCTAGAGAGTGGGATAGGTTTAATAACTACCCTAACCCTAACGCGTACCCTAACCCTAACCCGTACCCTAATCCTAACCCGTACCCTAAACCGAGCCCTAACCCTCAAACTAACCCTAACCCTAACCCTAACCCATACCCTACGCCGTACCCGAACCCGTACCCGAACCCGTACCCTAAGCCGAACCCTAAAGCTAACCCTAACCCTAACCCTAACCCTAACCCTAAGCTACCCTTGACTGCTTCTGCCTCCAAAAGATTTCCTAAGCACTAGTGTTTTAAGGAACAGGTTAAAAAGAGAATCCTAATATGATTTCTTGATAATGGGTGTGTTCCTCATCTTCTCCTACTGTCTAAATTCTTCTCCATGGCTGGACCCCCAAATAATATTCCTTGACGTGCTAAGGGGTATCTAGGGAGTGGGATAGGTTTAATAACTACCCTAACCCTAACGCGTACCCTAACCCTAACCCCTACCCTAACCCTAACACGAACCCTAATCCTAACCCGTACCCTAAACCGAGCCCTAACCTTCAAACTAACCCTAACCCTAACCCTAACCCATACCCTACGCCATACACGAACCCGTACCCGAACCCGTACCCTAAGCCGTACCCTAACCCTAACCCTAACCCTAACCCTAACCCTAAGCTACCCTTGACTGCTTCTGCCTCCAATAGATTTCCTAAGCACTAGTGTTTTAAGGAACAGGTTAAAAAGAGAATCCTAATGTGATTTCTTGATAATGGGTGTGTTCCTTATCTTCTCCTAGTGTCTAAACTCTTCTCCATGGCTGGACACCCAAATAATATTCCTTGACGTGCTAAGGGGTATCTAGAGAGTGGGATAGGTTTAATAACTACACTAACCCTAACGCGTACCTTAACCCTAACCCCTACCCTAACCCTAACACGTACCCTAATACTAACCCGTACCCTACACCGAGCCCTAACCCTCAAACTAACCCTAACCCTAACCCTAACCCATATCGTATGCCATACCCAAACCCGTACCCTAACCCGTACCCGAACCCGTACCCTAAGCCGTACCCTAACCCAAACCCTAACCCTAAGCTACCCTTGACTTCTTCTGCCTCCAATAGATTTCCTAAGCACTAGTGTTTTAAGGAACAGGTAAAAAAGAGAATCCTAATGTGATTTATTGATAATGGGTGTGTTCCTTATCTTCTCCTAGTGTCTAAACTCTTCTCCATGGCTGGACCCCCAAATAATATTCCTTGACGTGCTAAGGGGTATCTAGAGAGTGGGATAGGTTTAATAACTACCCTAACCCTAACGCGTACCCTAACCCTAACCCCTACCCTAACCCTAACACGTACCCTAATCCTAACCCGTAACCTAAACCGAGCCCTAACCCTCAAACTAACCCTAAACCTAACCCATACCCTACGCCGTACCCGAACCCGTACCCGAACCCGTACCCTAAGCCGTACCCTAACCCCAACCCTAACCCTAAGCTACCCTTGACTGCTTCTGCCTCCAATAGATTTCCTAAGCACTAGTGTTTTAAGGAACAGGTTAAAAAGAGAATCCTAATGTGATTTCTTGATAATGGGTGTGTTCCTTATCTTCTCCTAGTGTCTAAACTCTTCTCCATGGCTGGACCCCCAAATAATATTCCTTGACGTGCTAAGGGGTATCTAGAGAGTGGGATAGGTTTAATAACTACCCTAACCCTAACGCGTACCCTAACCCTAACCCCTACCCTAACCCTAACACGTACCCTAATCCTAACCCGTACCCTAAACCGAGCCCTAACCTTCAAACTAACCCTAACCCTAACCCATACCCTACGCCATACACGAACCCGTACCCGAAACCGTACCCTAAGCCGTACCCTAACCCTAACCCTAACCCTAAACCTAACCCTAACCCTAAGCTACCCTTGACTGCTTCTGCCTCCAATAGATTTCCTAAGCACTAGTGTTTTAAGGAACAGGTTAAAAAGAGAATCCTAATGTGATTTCTTGATAATGGGTGTGTTCCTTATCTTCTCCTAGTGTCTAAACTCTTCTCCATGGCTGGACACCCAAATAATATTCCTTGACGTGCTAAGGGGTATCTAGAGAGTGGGATAGGTTTAATAACTACCCTAACCCTAACGCGTACCCTAACCCTAACACGTACCCTAATCCTAACCCGTACCCTAAACCGAGCCCTAACCCTCAAACTAACCCTAAACCTAACCCTAACCCATACCCTACGCCGTACCCGAACCCGTACCCGAACCCGTACCCTAAGCCGTACCCTAAAGCTAACCCTAACCCTAACCCTAACCCTAACCCTAAGCTACCCTTGACTGCTTCTGCCTCCAATAGATTTCCTAAGCACTAGTGTTTTAAGGAACAGGTTAAAAAGAGAATCCTAATGTGATTTATTGATAATGGGTGTGTTCCTTATCTTCTCCTAGTGTCTAAACTCTTCTCCATGGCTGGACACCCAAATAATATTCCTTGACGTGCTAAGGGGTATCTAGAGAGTGGGATAGGTTTAATAACTACCCTAACCGTAACGCGTACCCTAACCCTAACCCCTACCCTAACCCTAACACGTACCCTAATCCTAACCCGTAACCTAAACCGAGCCCTAACCCTCAAACTAACCCTAACCCTAAACCTAACCCATACCCTACGCCGTACCCGAACCCGTACCCGAACCCGTACCCGAACCCGTACCCTAAGCCGTACCCTAACCCTAACCCTAACCCTAAGCTACCCTTGACTGCTTCTGCTTCCAATAGATTTCCTAAGCACTAGTGTTTTAAGGAACAGGTTAAAAAGAGAATCCTAATGTGATTTCTTGATAATGGGTGTGTTCCTTATCTTCTCCTAGTGTCTAAACTCTTCTCCAAGGCTGGACCCCCAAATAATATTCCTTGACGTGCTAAAGGGTATCTAGAGAGTGGGATAGGTTTAATAACTACCCTAACCCTAACGCGTACCCTTACCCTAACACGTACCCTAATCCTAACCCGTACCCTAAACCGAGCCCTAACCCTCAAACTAACCCTAACCCTAACCCTAACCCATACCCTACGCCGTACCCGAACCCGTACCCGAACCCGTACCCTAAGCCGTACCCTAAAGCTAACCCTAACCCTAACCCTAACCCTAACCCTAAGCTACCCTTGACTGCTTCTGCCTCCAATAGATTTCCTAAGCACTAGTGTTTTAAGGAACAGGTTAAAAAGAGAATCCTAATGTGATTTCTTGATAATGGGTGTGTTCCTCATCTTCTCCTAGTGTCTAAACTCTTCTCCATGGCTGGACCCCCAAATAATATTCCTTGACGTGCTAAGGGCTATCTAGGGAGTGGGATAGGTTTAATAACTACCCTAACCCTAACGCGTACCCTAACCCTAACCCCTACCCTAACCCTAAGACGTACCCTAATCCTAACCCGTAACCTAAACCGGGCCCTAACCCTCAAACTAACCCTAACCCTAACCCTAACCCATACCCTACGCCATACCCGAACCCGTACCCGAACCCGTACACTAAGCCGTACCCTAACCCTAACCGTAACCCTAACCCTAAACCTAAACCTAACCCTAACCCTAAGCTACCCTTGACTGCTTCTGCCTCCAATAGATTTCCTAAGCACTAGTGTATTAAGGAACAGGTTAAAAAGAGAATCCTAATGTGATTTCAGGATAATGGGTGTGTTCCTTATCTTCTCCTACTGTCTAAACTCTTCTCCATGGCTGGACCCCCAAATAATATTCCTTGACGTGCTAAGGGGTATCTAGGGAGTGGGATAGGTTTAATAACTACCCTAACCCTAACGCGTACCCTAACCCTAACCCCTACCCTAACCCTAACACGTACCCTAATCCTAACCCGTACCCTACACCGAGCCCTAACACTCAAACTAACCCTAACCCTAACCCTAACCCATATCGTACGCCATACCCAAACCCGTACCCGAACCCGTACCCTAAGCCGTACCCTAACCCAAACCCTAACCCTAAGCTACCCTTGAATGCTTCTGCCTCCAATATATTTCCTAAGCACTAGTGTTTTAAGGAACAGGTTAAAAAGAGAATCCTAATGTGATTTATTGATAATGGGTGTGTTCCTTATCTTCTCCTAGTGTCTAAACTCTTCTCCATGGCTGGACCCCCAAATAATATTCCTTGACGTGCTAAGGGGTATCTAGAGAGTGGGATAGGTTTAATAACTACCCTAACCCTAACGCGTACCCTAACCCTAACCCCTACCCTAACCCTAACACGTACCCTAATCCTAACCCGTAACCTAAACTGAGCCCTAACCCTCAAACTAACCCTAACCCTAAACCTAACCCATACCCTACGCCGTACCCGAACCCGTACCCGAACCAGTACCCTAAGCCGTACCCTAACCCTAACCCTAACCCTAAGCTACCCTTGACTGCTTCTGCCTCCAATAGATTTCCTAAGCACTAGTGTTTTAAGGAACAGGTTAAAAAGAGAATCCTAATGTGATTTCTTTATAATGGGTGTGTTCCTTATCTTCTCCTAGTGTCTAAACTCTTCTCCATGGCTGGACCCCCAAATAATATTCCTTGACGTGCTAAGGGGTATCTAGAGAGTGGGATAGGTTTAATAACTACCCTAACCCTAACGCGTACCCTAACCCTAACCCCTACCCTAACCCTAACACGTACCCTAATCCTAACCCGTACCCTAAACCGAGCCCTAACCTTCAAACTAACCCTAACCCTAACCCATACCCTACGCCGTACACGAACCCGTACCCGAAACCGTACCCTAAGCCGTACCCTAACCCTAACCCTAACCCTAAACCTAACCCTAACCCTAAGCTACCCTTGACTGCTTCTGCCTCCAATAGACTTCCTAAGCACTAGTGTTTTAAGGAACAGGTTAAAAAGAGAATCCTAATGTGATTTCTTGATAATGGGTGTGTTCCTTATCTTCTCCTAGTGTCTAAACTCTTCTCCATGGCTGGACACCCAAATAATATTCCTTGACGTGCTAAGTGGTATCTAGAGAGTGGGATAGGTTTAATAACTACCCTAACCCTAACGCGTACCCTAACCCTAACCCGTACCCTAATCCTAACCCGTACCCTAAACCGAGCCCTAACCCTCAAACTAACCCTAACCCTAACCCTAACCCATACCCTACGCCGTACCCGAACCCGTACCCGAACCCGTACCCTAAGCCGAACCCTAAAGCTAACCCTAACCCTAACCCTAACCCTAACCCTAAGCTACCCTTGACTGCTTCTGCCTCCAAAAGATTTCCTAAGCACTAGTGTTTTAAGGAACAGGTTAAAAAGAGAATCCTAATATGATTTCTTGATAATGGGTGTGTTCCTCATCTTCTCCTACTGTCTAAATTCTTCTCCATGGCTGGACCCCCAAATAATATTCCTTGACGTGCTAAGGGGTATCTAGGGAGTGGGATAGGTTTAATAACTACCCTAACCCTAACGCGTACCCTAACCCTAACCCCTACCCTAACCCTAACACGAACCCTAATCCTAACCCGTACCCTAAACCGAGCCCTAACCTTCAAACTAACCCTAACCCTAACCCTAACCCATACCCTACGCCATACACGAACCCGTACCCGAACCCGTACCCTAAGCCGTACCCTAACCCTAACCCTAACCCTAACCCTAACCCTAAGCTACCCTTGACTGCTTCTGCCTCCAATAGATTTCCTAAGCACTAGTGTTTTAAGGAACAGGTTAAAAAGAGAATCCTAATGTGATTTCTTGATAATGGGTGTGTTCCTTATCTTCTCCTAGTGTCTAAACTCTTCTCCATGGCTGGACACCCAAATAATATTCCTTGACGTGCTAAGGGGTATCTAGAGAGTGGGATAGGTTTAATAACTACACTAACCCTAACGCGTACCTTAACCCTAACCCCTACCCTAACCCTAACACGTACCCTAATACTAACCCGTACCCTACACCGAGCCCTAACCCTCAAACTAACCCTAACCCTAACCCTAACCCATATCGTATGCCATACCCAAACCCGTACCCTAACCCGTACCCGAACCCGTACCCTAAGCCGTACCCTAACCCAAACCCTAACCCTAAGCTACCCTTGACTTCTTCTGCCTCCAATAGATTTCCTAAGCACTAGTGTTTTAAGGAACAGGTAAAAAAGAGAATCCTAATGTGATTTATTGATAATGGGTGTGTTCCTTATCTTCTCCTAGTGTCTAAACTCTTCTCCATGGCTGGACCCCCAAATAATATTCCTTGACGTGCTAAGGGGTATCTAGAGAGTGGGATAGGTTTAATAACTACCCTAACCCTAACGCGTACCCTAACCCTAACCCCTACCCTAACCCTAACACGTACCCTAATCCTAACCCGTATCCTAAACCGAGCCCTAACCCTCAAACTAACCCTAAACCTAACCCATACCCTACGCCGTACCCGAACCCGTACCCGAACCCGTACCCTAAGCCGTACCCTAACCCCAACCCTAACCCTAAGCTACCCTTGACTGCTTCTGCCTCCAATAGATTTCCTAAGCACTAGTGTTTTAAGGAACAGGTTAAAAAGAGAATCCTAATGTGATTTCTTGATAATGGGTGTGTTCCTTATCTTCTCCTAGTGTCTAAACTCTTCTCCATGGCTGGACCCCCAAATAATATTCCTTGACGTGCTAAGGGGTATCTAGAGAGTGGGATAGGTTTAATAACTACCCTAACCCTAACGCGTACCCTAACCCTAACCCCTACCCTAACCCTAACACGTACCCTAATCCTAACCCGTACCCTAAACCGAGCCCTAACCTTCAAACTAACCCTAACCCTAACCCATACCCTACGCCATACACGAACCCGTACCCGAAACCGTACCCTAAGCCGTACCCTAACCCTAACCCTAACCCTAAACCTAACCCTAACCCTAAGCTACCCTTGACTGCTTCTGCCTCCAATA
Source organism: Eschrichtius robustus (assembly GCF_028021215.1). NCBI lineage: Eukaryota > Metazoa > Chordata > Mammalia > Artiodactyla > Eschrichtiidae > Eschrichtius > Eschrichtius robustus. Next base: position 1,094,608 of record NW_027175168.1, read on the forward strand.
GATTTCCTAAGCACTAGTGTTTTAAGGAACAGGTTAAAAAGAGAATCCTAATGTGATTTCTTGATAATGGGTGTGTTCCTTATCTTCTCCTAGTGTCTAAACTCTTCTCCATGGCTGGACACCCAAATAATATTCCTTGACGTGCTAAGGGGTATCTAGAGAGTGGGATAGGTTTAATAACTACCCTAACCCTAACGCGTACCCTAACCCTAACACGTACCCTAATCCTAACCCGTACCCTAAACCGAGCCCTAACCCTCAAACTAACCCTAAACCTAACCCTAACCCATACCCTACGCCGTACCCGAACCCGTACCCGAACCCGTACCCTAAGCCGTACCCTAAAGCTAACCCTAACCCTAACCCTAACCCTAACCCTAAGCTACCCTTGACTGCTTCTGCCTCCAATAGATTTCCTAAGCACTAGTGTTTTAAGGAACAGGTTAAAAAGAGAATCCTAATGTGATTTATTGATAATGGGTGTGTTCCTTATCTTCTCCTAGTGTCTAAACTCTTCTCCATGGCTGGACACCCAAATAATATTCCTTGACGTGCTAAGGGGTATCTAGAGAGTGGGATAGGTTTAATAACTACCCTAACCGTAACGCGTACCCTAACCCTAACCCCTACCCTAACCCTAACACGTACCCTAATCCTAACCCGTAACCTAAACCGAGCCCTAACCCTCAAACTAACCCTAACCCTAAACCTAACCCATACCCTACGCCGTACCCGAACCCGTACCCGAACCCGTACCCGAACCCGTACCCTAAGCCGTACCCTAACCCTAACCCTAACCCTAAGCTACCCTTGACTGCTTCTGCTTCCAATAGATTTCCTAAGCACTAGTGTTTTAAGGAACAGGTTAAAAAGAGAATCCTAATGTGATTTCTTGATAATGGGTGTGTTCCTTATCTTCTCCTAGTGTCTAAACTCTTCTCCAAGGCTGGACCCCCAAATAATATTCCTTGACGTGCTAAAGGGTATCTAGAGAGTGGGATAGGTTTAATAACTACCCTAACCCTAACGCGTACCCTTACCCTAACACGTACCCTAATCCTAACCCGTACCCTAAACCGAGCCCTAACCCTCAAACTAACCCTAACCCTAACCCTAACCCATACCCTACGCCGTACCCGAACCCGTACCCGAACCCGTACCCTAAGCCGAACCCTAAAGCTAACCCTAACCCTAACCCTAACCCTAACCCTAAGCTACCCTTGACTGCTTCTGCCTCCAATAGATTTCCTAAGCACTAGTGTTTTAAGGAACAGGTTAAAAAGAGAATCCTAATGTGATTTCTTGATAATGGGTGTGTTCCTCATCTTCTCCTAGTGTCTAAACTCTTCTCCATGGCTGGACCCCCAAATAATATTCCTTGACGTGCTAAGGGCTATCTAGGGAGTGGGATAGGTTTAATAACTACCCTAACCCTAACGCGTACCCTAACCCTAACCCCTACCCTAACCCTAAGACGTACCCTAATCCTAACCCGTATCCTAAACCGAGCCCTAACCCTCAAACTAACCCTAACCCTAACCCTAACCCATACCCTACGCCATACCCGAACCCGTACCCGAACCCGTACACTAAGCCGTACCCTAACCCTAACCGTAACCCTAACCCTAAACCTAAACCTAAGCCTAACCCTAAGCTACCCTTGACTGCTTCTGCCTCCAATAGATTTCCTAAGCACTAGTGTATTAAGGAACAGGTTAAAAAGAGAATCCTAATGTGATTTCAGGATAATGGGTGTGTTCCTTATCTTCTCCTACTGTCTAAACTCTTCTCCATGGCTGGACCCCCAAATAATATTCCTTGACGTGCTAAGGGGTATCTAGGGAGTGGGATAGGTTTAATAACTACCCTAACCCTAACGCGTACCCTAACCCTAACCCCTACCCTAACCCTAACACGAACCCTAATCCTAACCCGTACCCTAAACCGAGCCCTAACCTTCAAACTAACCCTAACCCTAACCCTAACCCATACCCTACGCCGTATACGAACCCGTACCCGAACCCGTACCCTAAGCCGTACCCTAACCCTAACCCTAACCCTAAGCTACCCTTGACTGCTTCTGCCTCCAATAGATTTCCTAAGCACTAGTGTTTTAAGGAACAGGTTAAAAAGAGAATCCTAATGTGATTTCTTGATAATGGGTGTGTTCCTTATCTTCTCCTTGTGTCTAAACTCTTCTCCATGGCTGGACCCCCAAATAATATTCCTTGACGTGCTAAGGTCTATCTAGAGAGTGGGATAGGTTTAATAACTAACTTAACCCTAACGCGTACCCTAAACCTAACCCCTACCCTAACCCTAACTCGTACCCTAATCCTAACCCGTACCCTAAACCGAGCCCTAACCTACAAACTAACCCTAACACTAACCCTAACCCATACCCTACGCCGTACCCGAACCCGTACCCGAACCCGTACCCTAAGCCATACCCTAACCCTAACCCTAACCGTAACCCTAACCCTAAGCTACCCTTGACTGCTTCTGCCTCCAATAGATTTCCTAAGCACTAGTGTATTAAGGAACAGGTTAAAAAGAGAATCCTAATGTGATTTCAGAATAATGGGTGTGTTCCTTATCTTCTCCTAGTGTCTAAACTCTTCTCCATGGCTGGACCCCCAAATAATATTCCTTGACGTGCTAAGGGGTATCTAGAGAGTGGGATAGGTTTAATAACTACGCTAACCCTAACGCGTACCCTAACCCTAACCCCTACCCTAACCCTAACACGAACCCTAATCCTAACCCGTACCCTAAACCGAGCCCTAACCTTCAAACTAACCCTAACCCTAACCCAAACCCATACACTACGCCGTACACGAACCCGTACCCGAACCCGTACCCTAAGCCGTGTCCTAACCCTAGCCCTAACCCTAACCCTATCCCTAAGCTACCCTTGACTGCTTCTGCCTCCAATAGATTTCCTAAGCACTAGTGTTTTAAGGAACAGGTTAAAAAGAGAATCCTAATGTGATTTCTTGATAATGGGTGTGTTCCTTATCTTCTCCTACTGTCTAAACTCTTCTCCATGGCTGGACCCCCAAATAATATTCCTTGACGTGCTAAGGGGTATCTAGAGAGTGGGATAGGTTTAATAACTACCCTAACCCTAACGCGTACCCTAACCCTAACCCCTACCCTAACCCTAACACGTACCCTAATCTTAACCCGTAACCTAAACCGAGCCCTAACCCTCAAACTAACCCTAACCCTAAACCTAACCCATACCCTACGCCGTACCCGAACCCGTACCCGAACCCGTACCCGAACCCGTACCCTAAGCCGTACCCTAACCCTAACCCTAACCCTAAGCTACCCTTGACTGCTTCTGCCTCCAATAGATTTCCTAAGCACTAGTGTTTTAAGGAACAGGTTAAAAAGAGAATCCTAATGTGATTTCTTGATAATGGGTGTGTTCCTTATCTTCTCCTAGTGTCTAAACTCTTCTCCATGGCTGGACCCCCAAATAATATTCCTTGACGTGCTAAGGGGTATCTAGAGAGTGGGATAGGTTTAATAACTACCCTAACCCTAACGCGTACCCTAACCCTAACCCCTACCCTAACCCTAACACGAACCCTAATCCTAACCCGTACCCTAAACCGAGCCCTAACCTTCAAACTAACCCTAACCCTAACCCATACCCTACGCCGTACACGAACCCGTACCCGAAACCGTACCCTAAGCCGTACCCTAACCCTAACCCTAACCCTAAACCTAACCCTAACCCTAAGCTACCCTTGAATGCTTCTGCCTCCAATAGATTTCCTAAGCACTAGTGTTTTAAGGAACAGGTTAAACAGAGAATCCTAATGTGATTTCTTGATAATGGGTGTGTTCCCTATCTTCTCCTAGTGTCTAAACACTTCTCCATGGCTGGACACCCAAATAATATTCCTTGACGTGCTAAGGGGTATCTAGAGAGTGGGATAGGTTTAATAACTACCCTAACCCTAACGCGTACCCTAACCCTAACACGTACCCTAATCCTAACCCGTACCCTAAACCGAGCCCTAACCCTCAAACTAACCCTAACCCTAACCCTAAACCATACCCTACGCCGTACCCGAACCCGTACCCGAACCCGTACCCTAACCGTACCCTAAAGCTAACCCTAACCCTAACCCTAACCCTAACCCTAAGCTACCCTTGACTGCTTCTGCCTCCAATAGATTTCCTAAGCACTAGTGTTTTAAGGAACAGGTTAAAAAGAGAATCCTAATGTGATTTCTTGATAATGGGTGTGTTCCTCATCTTCTCCTAGTGTCTAAACTCTTCTCCATGGCTGGACCCCCAAATAATATTCCTTGACGTGCTAAGGGCTATCTAGGGAGTGGGATAGGTTTAATAACTACCCTAACCCTAACGCGTACCCTAACCGTAACCCCTACCCTAACCCTAAGACGTACCCTAATCCTAACCCGTAACCTAAACCGAGCCCTAACCCTCAAACTAACCCTAACCCTAACCCTAACCCATACCCTACGCCATACCCGAACCCGTACCCGAACCCGTACACTAAGCCGTACCCTAACCCTAACCGTAACCCTAACCCTAAACCTAAACCTAACCCTAACCCTAAGCTACCCTTGACTGCTTCTGCCTCCAATAGATTTCCTAAGCACTAGTGTATTAAGGAACAGGTTAAAAAGAGAATCCTAATGTGATTTCAGGATAATGGGTGTGTTCCTTATCTTCTCCTACTGTCTAAACTCTTCTCCATGGCTGGACCCCCAAATAATATTCCTTGACGTGCTAAGGGGTATCTAGGGAGTGGGATAGGTTTAATAACTACCCTAACCCTAACGCGTAGCCTAACCCTAAACCCTACCCTAACCCTAACACGTACCCTAATCCTAACCCGTACCCTACACCGAGCCCTAACCCTCAAACTAACCCTAACCCTAACCCTAACCCATATCGTACGCAATACCCAAACCCGTACCCGAACCCGTACCCGAACCCGTACCCTAAGCCGTACCCTAACCCAAACCCTAACCCTAAGCTACCCTTGACTGCTTCTGCCTCCAATAGATTTCCTAAGCACTAGTGTTTTAAGGAACAGGTTAAAAAGAGAATCCTAATGTGATTTATTGATAATGGGTGTGTTCCTTATCTTCTCCTAGTGTCTAAACTCTTCTCCATGGCTGGACCCCCAAATAATATTCCTTGACGTGCTAAAGGGTATCTAGAGAGTGGGATAGGTTTAATAACTACCCTAACCCTAACGCGTACCCTAACCCTAACCCCTACCCTAACCCTAACACGTACCCTAATCCTAACCCGTAACCTAAACCGAGCCCTAACCCTCAAACTAACCCTAACCCTAAACCTAACCCATACCCTACGCCGTACCCGAACCCGTACCCGAACCCGTACCCGAACCCGTACCCTAAGCCGTACCCTAACCCTAACCCTAACCCTAAGCTACCCTTGACTGCTTCTGCCTCCAATAGATTTCCTAAGCACTAGTGTTTTAAGGAAGAGGTTAAAAAGAGAATCCTAATGTGATTTCTTGATAATGGGTGTGTTCCTTATCTTCTCCTAGTGTCTAAACTCTTCTCCATGGCTGGACCCCCAAATAATATTCCTTGACGTGCTAAGGGGTATCTAGAGAGTGGGATAGGTTTAATAACTACCCTAACCCTAACGCGTACCCTAACCCTAACCCGTACCCTAACCCTAACACGTAACCTAATCCTAACCCGTACCCTAAACCGAGCCCTAACCTTCAAACTAACCCTAACCCTAACCCATACCCTACGCCGTACACGAACCCGTACCCGAAACCGTACCCTAAGCCGTACCCTAACCCTAACCCTAACCCTAAACCTAACCGTAACCCTAAGCTACCCTTGACTGCTTCTGCCTCCAATAGATTTCCTAAGCACTAGTGTTTTAAGGAACAGGTTAAAAAGAGAATCCTAATGTGATTTCTTGATAATGGGTGTGTTCCTTATCTTCTCCTAGTGTCTAAACTCTTCTCCATGGCTGGACACCCAAATAATATTCCTTGACGTGCTAAGGGGTATCTAGAGAGTGGGATAGGTTTAATAACTACCCTAACCCTAACGCGTACCCTAACCCTAACACGTACACTAATCCTAACCCGTACCCTAAACCGAGCCCTAACCCTCAAACTAACCCTAACCCTAACCCTAACCCATACCCTACGCCGTACCCGAACCCGTACCCGAACCCGTACCCTAAGCCGAACCCTAAAGCTAACCCTAACACTAACCCTAACCCTAACCCTAAGATACCCTTGACTGCTTCTACCTCCAAAAGATTTCCTAAGCACTAGTGTTTTAAGGAACAGGTTAAAAAGAGAATCCTAATGTGATTTCTTGATAATGGGTGCGTTCCTCATCTTCTCCTACTGTCTAAATTCTTCCCCATGGCTGGACCCCCAAATAATATTCCTTGACGTGCTAAGGGATATCTAGGGAGTGGGATAGGTTTAATAACTACCCTAAACCTAACGCGTACCCTAACCCTAACCCCTACCCTAACCCTAACACGAACCCTAATCCTAACCCGTACCCTAAACCGAGCCCTAACCTTCAAACTAACCCTAACCCTAACCCTAACCCATACCCTACGCCATACACGAACCCGTACCCGAACCCGTACCCTAAGCCGTACCCTAACCCTAACCCTAACCCTAACCCTAACCCTAAGCTACCCTTGACTGCTTCTGCCTCCAATAGATTTCCTAAGCACTAGTGTTTTAAGGAACAGGTTAAAAAGAGAATCCTAATGTGATTTCTTGATAATGGGTGTGTTCCTTATCTTCTCCTAGTGTCTAAACTCTTCTCCATGGCTGGACACCCAAATAATATTCCTTGACGTGCTAAGGGGTATCTAGAGAGTGGGATAGGTTTAATAACTACCCTAACCCTAACGCGTACCCTAACCCTAACCCCTACCCTAACCCTAACACGTACCCTAATCCTAACCCGTACCCTACACCGAGCCCTAACCCTCAAACTAACCCTAACCCTAACCCTAACCCATATCGTATGCCATACCCAAACCCGTACCCGAACCCGTACCCGAACCCGTACCCTAAGCCGTACCCTAACCCAAACCCTAACCCTAAGCTACCCTTGACTGCTTCTGCCTCCAATAGATTTCCTAAGCACTAGTGTTTTAAGGAACAGGTTAAAAAGAGAATCCTAATGTGATTTCTTGATAATGGGTGTGTTCCTCATCTTCTCCTAGTGTCTAAACTCTTCTCCATGGCTGGACCCCCAAATAATATTCCTTGACGTGCTAAGGGGTATCTAGAGAGTGGGATAGGTTTAATAACGACCCTAACCCTAACGCGTACCCTAACCCTAACCCCTACCCTAACCCTAACACGTACCCTAATCCTAACCCGTACCCTAAACCGAGCCCTAACCTTCAAACTAACCCTAACCCTAACCCATACCCTACGCCATACACGAACCCGTACCCGAAACCGTACCCTAAGCCGTACCCTAACCCTAACCCTAACCCTAAACCTAACCCTAACCCTAAGCTACCCTTGACTGCTTCTGCCTCCAATAGATTTCCTAAGCAATAGTGTTTTAAGGAACAGGTTAAAAAGAGCATCCTAATGTGATTTCTTGATAATGGGTGTGTTCCTCATCTTCTCCTAGTGTCTAAACTCTTCTCCATGGCTGGACCCCCAAATAATATTCCTTGACGTGCTAAGGGGTATCTAGAGAGTGGGGTAGGTTTAATAACTACCCTAACCCTAACGCGTACCCTAACCCTAAACCCTACCCTAACCCTAACACGTACCCTAATCCTAACCCGTACCCTAAACCGAGCCCTAACCTTCAAACTAACCCTAACCCTAACCCATACCCTACGCCATACACGAACCCGTACCCGAAACCGTACCCTAAGCCGTACCCTAACCCTAACCCTAACCCTAAACCTAACCCTAACCCTAAGCTACCCTTGACTGCTTCTGCCTCCAATAGATTTCCTAAGCACTAGTGTTTTAAGGAACAGGTTAAAAAGAGAATCCTAATGTGATTTCTTGATAATGGGTGTGTTCCTTATCTTCTCCTAGTGTCTAAACTCTTCTCCATGGCTGGACACCCAAATAATATTCCTTGACGTGCTAAGGGGTATCTAGAGAGTGGGATAGGTTTAATAACTACCCTAACCCTAACGCGTACCCTAACCCTAACACGTACCCTAATCCTAACCCGTACCCTAAACCGAGCCCTAACCATCAAACAAACCCTAAACCTAACCCTAACCCATACCCTACGCCGTACCCGAACCCGTACCCGAACCCGTACCCTAAGCCGTACCCTAAAGCTAACCCTAACCCTAACCCTAACCCTAACCCTAAGCTACCCTTGACTGCTTCTGCCTCCAATAGATTTCCTAAGCACTAGTGTTTTAAGGAACAGGTTAAAAAGAGAATCCTAATGTGATTTCTTGATAATGGGTGTGTTCCTCATCTTCTCCTATTGTCTAAACTCTTCTCCATGGCTGGACCCCCAAATAATATTCCTTGACGTGCTAAGGGGTATCTAGAGAGTGGGATAGGTTTAATAACTACCCTAACCCTAACGCGTACCCTAACCCTAACCCCTACCCTAACCCTAACACGTACCCTAATCCTAACCCGTAACCTAAACCGAGCCCTAACCCTCAAACTAACCCTAACCCTAACCCTAACCCATACCCTACGCCGTACCCGAACCCGTACCTGAACCCGTACCCTAAGCCGTACCCTAACCCTAACCCTAACCCTAAGCTACCCTTGACTGCTTCTGCCTCCAATAGATTTCCTAAGCACTAGTGTTTTAAGGAACAGGTTAAAAAGAGAATCCTAATGTGATTTCTTGATAATGGGTGTGTTCCTTATCTTCTCCTACTGTCTAAACTCTTCTCCATGGCTGGACCCCCAAATAATATTCCTTGACGTGCTAAGGGGTATCTAGAGAGTGGGATAGGTTTAATAACTACCCTAACCCTAACGCGTACCCTAACCCTAACCCCTACCCTAACCCTAACACGTACCCTAATCCTAACCCGTACCCTAAACCGAGCCCTAAACTTCAAACTAACCCTAACCCTAACCCATACCCTACGCCATACACGAACCCGTACCCGAAACCGTACCCTAAGCCGTACCCTAACCCTAACCCTAACCCTAAACCTAACCCTAACCCTAAGCTACCCTTGACTGCTTCTGCCTCCAATAGATTTCCTAAGCACTAGTGTTTTAAGGAACAGGTTAAAAAGAGAATCCTAATGTGATTTCTTGATAATGGGTGTGTTCCTTATCTTCTCCTAGTGTCTAAACTCTTCTCCATGGCTGGACACCCAAATAATATTCCTTGACGTGCTAAGGGGTATCTAGAGAGTGGGATAGGTTTAATAACTACCCTAACCCTAACGCGTACCCTAACCCTAACACGTACACTAATCCTAACCCGTACCCTAAACCGAGCCCTAACCCTCAAACTAACCCTAACCCTAACCCTAACCCATACCCTACGCCGTACCCGAACCCGTACCCGAACCCGTACCCTAAGCCGTACCCTAAAGCTAACCCTAACCCTAACCCTAACCCTAACCCTAAGCTACCCTTGACTGCTTCTGCCTCCAATAGATTTCCTAAGCACTAGTGTTTTAAGGAACAGGTTAAAAAGAGAATCCTAATGTGATTTCTTGATAATGGGTGTGTTCCTCATCTTCTCCTAGTGTCTAAACTCTTCTCCATGGCTGGACCCCCAAATAATATTCCTTGACGTGCTAAGGGGTATCTAGAGAGTGGGATAGGTTTAATAACGACCCTAACCCTAACGCGTACCCTAACCCTAACCCCTACCCTAACCCTAACACGTACCCTAATCCTAACCCGTACCCTAAACCGAGCCCTAACCTTCAAACTAACCCTAACCCTAACCCATACCCTACGCCATACACGAACCCGTACCCGAAACCGTACCCTAAGCCGTACCCTAACCCTAACCCTAACCCTAAACCTAACCCTAACCCTAAGCTACCCTTGACTGCTTCTGCCTCCAATAGATTTCCTAAGCACTAGTGTTTTAAGGAACAGGTTAAAAAGAGCATCCTAATGTGATTTCTTGATAATGGGTGTGTTCCTCATCTTCTCCTAGTGTCTAAACTCTTCTCCATGGCTGGACCCCCAAATAATATTCCTTGACGTGCTAAGGGGTATCTAGAGAGTGGGGTAGGTTTAATAACTACCCTAACCCTAACGCGTACCCTAACCCTAAACCCTACCCTAACCCTAACACGTACCCTAATCCTAACCCGTACCCTAAACCGAGCCCTAACCTTCAAACTAACCCTAACCCTAACCCATACCCTACGCCATACACGAACCCGTACCGGAAACCGTACCCTAAGCCGTACCCTAACCCTAACCCTAACCCTAAACCTAACCCTAACCCTAAGCTACCCTTGACTGCTTCTGCCTCCAATAGATTTCCTAAGCACTAGTGTTTTAAGGAACAGGTTAAAAAGAGAATCCTAATGTGATTTCTTGATAATGGGTGTGTTCCTTATCTTCTCCTAGTGTCTAAACTCTTCTCCATGGCTGGACACCCAAATAATATTCCTTGACGTGCTAAGGGGTATCTAGAGAGTGGGATAGGTTTAATAACTACCCTAACCCTAACGCGTACCCTAACCCTAACACGTACCCTAATCCTAACCCGTACCCTAAACCGAGCCCTAACCATCAAACAAACCCTAAACCTAACCCTAACCCATACCCTACGCCGTACCCGAACCCGTACCCGAACCCGTACCCTAAGCCGTACCCTAAAGCTAACCCTAACCCTAACCCTAACCCTAACCCTAAGCTACCCTTGACTGCTTCTGCCTCCAATAGATTTCCTAAGCACTAGTGTTTTAAGGAACAGGTTAAAAAGAGAATCCTAATGTGATTTCTTGATAATGGGTGTGTTCCTCATCTTCTCCTATTGTCTAAACTCTTCTCCATGGCTGGACCCCCAAATAATATTCCTTGACGTGCTAAGGGGTATCTAGAGAGTGGGATAGGTTTAATAACTACCCTAACCCTAACGCGTACCCTAACCCTAACCCCTACCCTAACCCTAACACGTACCCTAATCCTAACCCGTAACCTAAACCGAGCCCTAACCCTCAAACTAACCTTAACCCTAACCCTAACCCATACCCTACGCCGTACCCGAACCCGTACCTGAACCCGTACCCTAAGCCGTACCCTAACCCTAACCCTAACCCTAAGCTACCCTTGACTGCTTCTGCCTCCAATAGATTTCCTAAGCACTAGTGTTTTAAGGAACAGGTTAAAAAGAGAATCCTAATGTGATTTCTTGATAATGGGTGTGTTCCTCATCTTCTCCTAGTGTCTAAACTCTTCTCCATGGCTGGACCCTCAAATAATATTCCTTGACGTGCTAAGGGTTATCTAGAGAGTGGGATAGGTTTAATAACTACCCTAACCCTAACGCGTACCCTAACCCTAACCCCTACCCTAACCCTAAGACGTACCCTAATCCTAACCCGTACCCTAAACCGAGCCCTAACCCTCAAACTAACCCTAACCCTAACCCTAACCCATACCCTACGCCATACCCGAACCCGTACCCGAACCCGTACACTAAGCCGTACCCTAACCCTAACCCTAACCCTAACCCTAAACCTAAACCTAACCCTAACCCTAAGCTACCCTTCACTGCTTCTGCCTCCAATAGATTTCCTAAGCACTAGTGTATTAAGGAGCAGGTTAAAAAGAGAATCCTAATGTGATTTCAGGATAATGGGTGTGTTCCTTATCTTCTCCTACTGTCTAAACTCTTCTCCATGGCTGGACCCCCAAATAATATTCCTTGACGTGCTAAGGGGTATCTAGGGAGTGGGATAGGTTTAATAACTACCCTAACCCTAACGCGTACCCTAACCCTAACCCCTACCCTAACCCTAACACGAACCCTAATCCTAACCCGTACCCTAAACCGAGCCCTAACCTTCAAACTAACCCTAACCCTAACCCTAACCCATACCCTACGCCGTACACGAACCCGTACCCGAACCCGTACCCTAAGCCGTACCCTAACCCTAACCCTAACCCTAAGCTACCCTTGACTGCTTCTGCCTCCAATAGATTTCCTAAGCACTAGTGTTTTAAGGAACAGGTTAAAAAGAGAATCCTAATGTGATTTCTTGATAATGGGTGTGTTCCTTATCTTCTCCTAGTGTCTAAACTCTTCTCCATGGCTGGACCCCCAAATAATATTCCTTGACGTGCTAAGGGGTATCTAGAGAGTGGGATAGGTTTAATAACTACCCTAACCCTAACGCGTACCCTAACCCTAAACCCTACCCTAACCCTAACATGTACCCTAATCCTAACCCGTACCCTACACCGAGCCCTAACCCTCAAAGTAACCCTAACCCTAACCCTAACCCATATCGTACGCCATACCCAAACCCGTACCCGAACCCGTACCCGAACCCGTACCCTAAGCCGTACCCTAACCCAAACCCTAACCCTAAGCTACCCTTGACTGCTTCTGCCTCCAATAGATTTCCTAAGCACTAGTGTTTTAAGGAACAGGTTAAAAAGAGAATCCTAATGTGATTTATTGATAATGGGTGTGTTCCTTATCTTCTCCTAGTGTCTAAACTCTTCTCCATGGCTGGACACCCAAATAATATTACTTGACGTGCTAAGGGGTATCTAGAGAGTGGGATAGGTTTAATAACTACCCTAACCCTAACGCGTACCCTAACCCTAACCCCTACCCTAACCCTAACACGTACCATAATCCTAACCCGTAACCTAAACCGAGCCCTAACCCTCAAACTAACCCTAACCCTAAACCTAACCCATACCCTACGCCGTACCCGAACCCGTACCCGAACCCGTACCCGAACCCGTACCCTAAGCCGTACCCTAACCCTAACCCTAACCCTAAGCTACCCTTGACTGCTTCTGCCTCCAATAGATTTCCTAAGCACTAGTGTTTTAAGGAACAGGTTAAAAAGAGAATCCTAATGTGATTTCTTGATAATGGGTGTGTTCCTTACCTTCTCCTAGTGTCTAAACTCTTCTCCATGGCTGGACCCCCAAATAATATTCCTTGACGTGCTAAAGGGTATCTAGAGAGTGGGATAGGTTTAATAACTACCCTAACCCTAACGCGTACCCTAACCCTAACCCCTACCCTAACCGTAACACGTACCCTAACCCTAAACCCTACCCTAACCCTAACACGTACCCTAATCCTATCCCGTACCCTAAACCGAGCCCTAACCTTCAAACTAACCCTAACCCTAACCCATACCCTACGCCGTACACGAACCCGTACCCGAAACCGTACCCTAAGCCGTACCCTAACCCTAACCCTAACCCTAAACCTAACCCTAACCCTAAGCTACCCTTGACTGCTTCTGCCTCCAATAGATTTCCTAAGCACTAGTGTTTTAAGGAACAGGTTAAAAAGAGAATCCTAATGTGATTTCTTGATAATGGGTGTGTTCCTTATCTTCTCCTAGTGTCTAAACACTTCTCCATGGCTGGACACCCAAATAATATTCCTTGACGTGCTAAGGGGTATCTAGAGAGTGGGATAGGTTTAATAACTACCCTAACCCTAACGCGTACCCTAACCCTAACACGTACCCTAATCCTAACCTGTACCCTAAACCGAGCCCTAACCCTCAAACTAACCCTAACCCTAACCCTAACCCATACCCTACGCCGTACCCGAACCCGTACCCGAACCCGTACCCTAAGCCGTACCCTAAAGCTAACCCTAACCCTAACCCTAACCCTAACCCTAAGCTACCCTTGACTGCTTCTGCCTCCAATAGATTTCCTAAGCACTAGTGTTTTAAGGAACAGGTTAAAAAGAGAATCCTAATGTGATTTCTTGATAATGGGTGTGTTCCTCATCTTCTCCTAGTGTCTAAACTCTTCTCCATGGCTGGACCCCCAAATAATATTCCTTGACGTGCTAAGGGCTATCTAGGGAGTGGGATAGGTTTAATAACTACCCTAACCCTAACGCGTACCCTAACCCTAACCCCTACCCTAACCCTAAGACGTACCCTAATCCTAACCCGTAACCTAAACCGGGCCCTAACCCTCAAACTAACCCTAACCCTAACCCTAACCCATACCCTACGCCATACCCGAACCCGTACCCGAACCCGTACACTAAGCCGTACCCTAACCCTAACCGTAACCCTAACCCTAAACCTAAACCTAACCCTAACCCTAAGCTACCCTTGACTGCTTCTGCCTCCAATAGATTTCCTAAGCACTAGTGTATTAAGGAACAGGTTAAAAAGAGAATCCTAATGTGATTTCAGGATAATGGGTGTGTTCCTTATCTTCTCCTACTGTCTAAACTCTTCTCCATGGCTGGACCCCCAAATAATATTCCTTGACGTGCTAAGGGGTATCTAGGGAGTGGGATAGGTTTAATAACTACCCTAACCCTAACGCGTACCCTAACCCTAACCCCTACCCTAACCCTAACACGTACCCTAATCCTAACCCGTACCCTACACCGAGCCCTAACACTCAAACTAACCCTAACCCTAACCCTAACCCATATCGTACGCCATACCCAAACCCGTACCCGAACCCGTACCCGAACCCGTACCCTAAGCCGTACCCTAACCCAAACCCTAACCCTAAGCTACCCTTGACTGCTTCTGCCTCCAATATATTTCCTAAGCACTAGTGTTTTAAGGAACAGGTTAAAAAGAGAATCCTAATGTGATTTATTGATAATGGGTGTGTTCCTTATCTTCTCCTAGTGTCTAAACTCTTCTCCATGGCTGGACCCCCAAATAATATTCCTTGACGTGCTAAGGGGTATCTAGAGAGTGGGATAGGTTTAATAACTACCCTAACCCTAACGCGTACCCTAACCCTAACCCCTACCCTAACCCTAACACGTACCCTAATCCTAACCCGTAACCTAAACTGAGCCCTAACCCTCAAACTAACCCTAACCCTAAACCTAACCCATACCCTACGCCGTACCCGAACCCGTACCCGAACCAGTACCCTAAGCCGTACCCTAACCCTAACCCTAACCCTAAGCTACCCTTGACTGCTTCTGCCTCCAATAGATTTCCTAAGCACTAGTGTTTTAAGGAACAGGTTAAAAAGAGAATCCTAATGTGATTTCTTTATAATGGGTGTGTTCCTTATCTTCTCCTAGTGTCTAAACTCTTCTCCATGGCTGGACCCCCAAATAATATTCCTTGACGTGCTAAGGGGTATCTAGAGAGTGGGATAGGTTTAATAACTACCCTAACCCTAACGCGTACCCTAACCCTAACCCCTACCCTAACCCTAACACGTACCCTAATCCTAACCCGTACCCTAAACCGAGCCCTAACCTTCAAACTAACCCTAACCCTAACCCATACCCTACGCCGTACACGAACCCGTACCCGAAACCGTACCCTAAGCCGTACCCTAACCCTAACCCTAACCCTAAACCTAACCCTAACCCTAAGCTACCCTTGACTGCTTCTGCCTCCAATAGACTTCCTAAGCACTAGTGTTTTAAGGAACAGGTTTAAAAGAGAATCCTAATGTGATTTCTTGATAATGGGTGTGTTCCTTATCTTCTCCTAGTGTCTAAACTCTTCTCCATGGCTGGACACCCAAATAATATTCCTTGACGTGCTAAGGGGTATCTAGAGAGTGGGATAGGTTTAATAACTACCCTAACCCTAACGCGTACCCTAACCCTAACCCGTACCCTAATCCTAACCCGTACCCTAAACCGAGCCCTAACCCTCAAACTAACCCTAACCCTAACCCTAACCCATACCCTACGCCGTACCCGAACCCGTACCCGAACCCGTACCCTAAGCCGAACCCTAAAGCTAACCCTAACCCTAACCCTAACCCTAACCCTAAGCTACCCTTGACTGCTTCTGCCTCCAAAAGATTTCCTAAGCACTAGTGTTTTAAGGAACAGGTTAAAAAGAGAATCCTAATATGATTTCTTGATAATGGGTGTGTTCCTCATCTTCTCCTACTGTCTAAATTCTTCTCCATGGCTGGACCCCCAAATAATATTCCTTGACGTGCTAAGGGGTATCTAGGGAGTGGGATAGGTTTAATAACTACCCTAACCCTAACGCGTACCCTAACCCTAACCCCTACCCTAACCCTAACACGAACCCTAATCCTAACCCGTACCCTAAACCGAGCCCTAACCTTCAAACTAACCCTAACCCTAACCCTAACCCATACCCTACGCCATACACGAACCCGTACCCGAACCCGTACCCTAAGCCGTACCCTAACCCTAACCCTAACCCTAACCCTAACCCTAAGCTACCCTTGACTGCTTCTGCCTCCAATAGATTTCCTAAGCACTAGTGTTTTAAGGAACAGGTTAAAAAGAGAATCCTAATGTGATTTCTTGATAATGGGTGTGTTCCTTATCTTCTCCTAGTGTCTAAACTCTTCTCCATGGCTGGACACCCAAATAATATTCCTTGACGTGCTAAGGGGTATCTAGAGAGTGGGATAGGTTTAATAACTACACTAACCCTAACGCGTACCTTAACCCTAACCCCTACCCTAACCCTAACACGTACCCTAATACTAACCCGTACCCTACACCGAGCCCTAACCCTCAAACTAACCCTAACCCTAACCCTAACCCATATCGTATGCCATACCCAAACCCGTACCCTAACCCGTACCCGAACCCGTACCCTAAGCCGTACCCTAACCCAAACCCTAACCCTAAGCTACCCTTGACTTCTTCTGCCTCCAATAGATTTCCTAAGCACTAGTGTTTTAAGGAACAGGTAAAAAAGAGAATCCTAATGTGATTTATTGATAATGGGTGTGTTCCTTATCTTCTCCTAGTGTCTAAACTCTTCTCCATGGCTGGACCCCCCAAATAATATTCCTTGACGTGCTAAGGGGTATCTAGAGAGTGGGATAGGTTTAATAACTACCCTAACCCTAACGCGTACCCTAACCCTAACCCCTACCCTAACCCTAACACGTACCCTAATCCTAACCCGTAACCTAAACCGAGCCCTAACCCTCAAACTAACCCTAAACCTAACCCATACCCTACGCCGTACCCGAACCCGTACCCGAACCCGTACCCTAAGCCGTACCCTAACCCCAACCCTAACCCTAAGCTACCCTTGACTGCTTCTGCCTCCAATAGATTTCCTAAGCACTAGTGTTTTAAGGAACAGGTTAAAAAGAGAATCCTAATGTGATTTCTTGATAATGGGTGTGTTCCTTATCTTCTCCTAGTGTCTAAACTCTTCTCCATGGCTGGACCCCCAAATAATATTCCTTGACGTGCTAAGGGGTATCTAGAGAGTGGGATAGGTTTAATAACTACCCTAACCCTAACGCGTACCCTAACCCTAACCCCTACCCTAACCCTAACACGTACCCTAATCCTAACCCGTACCCTAAACCGAGCCCTAACCTTCAAACTAACCCTAACCCTAACCCATACCCTACGCCATACACGAACCCGTACCCGAAACCGTACCCTAAGCCGTACCCTAACCCTAACCCTAACCCTAAACCTAACCCTAACCCTAAGCTACCCTTGACTGCTTCTGCCTCCAATAGATTTCCTAAGAACTAGTGTTTTAAGGAACAGGTTAAAAAGAGAATCCTAATGTGATTTCTTGATAATGGGTGTGTTCCTTATCTTCTCCTAGTGTCTAAACTCTTCTCCATGGCTGGACACCCAAATAATATTCCTTGACGTGCTAAGGGGTATCTAGAGAGTGGGATAGGTTTAATAACTACCCTAACCCTAACGCGTACCCTAACCCTAACACGTACCCTAATCCTAACCCGTACCCTAAACCGAGCCCTAACCCTCAAACTAACCCTAAACCTAACCCTAACCCATACCCTACGCCGTACCCGAACCCGTACCCGAACCCGTACCCTAAGCCGTACCCTAAGCTAACCCTAACCCTAACCCTAACCCTAACCCTAAGCTACCCTTGACTGCTTCTGCCTCCAATAGATTTCCTAAGCACTAGTGTTTTAAGGAACAGGTTAAAAAGAGAATCCTAATGTGATTTATTGATAATGGGTGTGTTCCTTATCTTCTCCTAGTGTCTAAACTCTTCTCCATGGCTGGACACCCAAATAATATTCCTTGACGTGCTAAGGGGTATCTAGAGAGTGGGATAGGTTTAATAACTACCCTAACCGTAACGCGTACCCTAACCCTAACCCCTACCCTAACCCTAACACGTACCCTAATCCTAACCCGTAACCTAAACCGAGCCCTAACCCTCAAACTAACCCTAACCCTAAACCTAACCCATACCCTACGCCGTACCCGAACCCGTACCCGAACCCGTACCCGAACCCGTACCCTAAGCCGTACCCTAACCCTAACCCTAACCCTAAGCTACCCTTGACTGCTTCTGCCTCCAATAGATTTCCTAAGCACTAGTGTTTTAAGGAACAGGTTAAAAAGAGAATCCTAATGTGATTTCTTGATAATGGGTGTGTTCCTTATCTTCTCCTAGTGTCTAAACTCTTCTCCAAGGCTGGACCCCCAAATAATATTCCTTGACGTGCTAAAGGGTATCTAAAGAGTGGGATAGGTTTAATAACTACCCTAACCCTAACGCGTACCCTTACCCTAACACGTACCCTAATCCTAACCCGTACCCTAAACCGAGCCCTAACCCTCAAACTAACCCTAACCCTAACCCTAACCCATACCCTACGCCATACCCGAACCCGTACCCGAACCCGTACCCTAAGCCGAACCCTAAAGCTAACCCTAACCCTAACCCTAACCCTAACCCTAAGCTACCCTTGACTGCTTCTGCCTCCAATAGATTTCCTAAGCACTAGTGTTTTAAGGAACAGGTTAAAAAGAGAATCCTAATGTGATTTCTTGATAATGGGTGTGTTCCTCATCTTCTCCTAGTGTCTAAACTCTTCTCCATGGCTGGACCCCCAAATAATATTCCTTGACGTGCTAAGGGCTATCTAGGGAGTGGGATAGGTTTAATAACTACCCTAACCCTAACGCGTACCCTAACCCTAACCCCTACCCTAACCCTAAGACGTACCCTAATCCTAACCCGTATCCTAAACCGAGCCCTAACCCTCAAACTAACCCTAACCCTAACCCTAACCCATACCCTACGCCATACCCGAACCCGTACCCGAACCCGTACACTAAGCCGTACCCTAACCCTAACCGTAACCCTAACCCTAAACCTAAACCTAACCCTAACCCTAAGCTACCCTTGACTGCTTCTGCCTCCAATAGATTTCCTAAGCACTAGTGTATTAAGGAACAGGTTAAAAAGAGAATCCTAATGTGATTTCAGGATAATGGGTGTGTTCCTTATCTTCTCCTACTGTCTAAACTCTTCTCCATGGCTGGACCCCCAAATAATATTCCTTGACGTGCTAAGGGGTATCTAGGGAGTGGGATAGGTTTAATAACTACCCTAACCCTAACGCGTACCCTAACCCTAACCCCTACCCTAACCCTAACACGAACCCTAATCCTAACCCGTACCCTAAACCGAGCCCTAACCTTCAAACTAACCCTAACCCTAACCCTAACCCATACCCTACGCCGTATACGAACCCGTACCCGAACCCGTACCCTAAGCCGTACCCTAACCCTAACCCTAACCCTAAGCTACCCTTGACTGCTTCTGCATCCAATAGATTTCCTAAGCACTAGTGTTTTAAGGAACAGGTTAAAAAGAGAATCCTAATGTGATTTCTTGATAATGGGTGTGTTCCTTATCTTCTCCTTGTGTCTAAACTCTTCTCCATGGCTGGACCCCCAAATAATATTCCTTGACGTGCTAAGGGCTATCTAGAGAGTGGGATAGGTTTAATAACTAACTTAACCCTAACGCGTACCCTAAACCTAACCCCTACCCTAACCCTAACACGTACCCTAATCCTAACCCGTACCCTAAACCGAGCCCTAACCTACAAACTAACCCTAACACTAACCCTAACCCATACCCTACGCCGTACCCGAACCCGTACCCGAACCCGTACCCTAAGCCATACCCTAACCCTAACCCTAACCGTAACCCTAACCCTAAGCTACCCTTGACTGCTTCTGCCTCCAATAGATTTCCTAAGCACTAGTGTATTAAGGAACAGGTTAAAAAGAGAATCCTAATGTGATTTCAGAATAATGGGTGTGTTCCTTATCTTCTCCTAGTGTCTAAACTCTTCTCCATGGCTGGACCCCCAAATAATATTCCTTGACGTGCTAAGGGGTATCTAGAGAGTGGGATAGGTTTAATAACTACGCTAACCCTAACGCGTACCCTAACCCTAACCCCTACCCTAACCCTAACACGAACCCTAATCCTAACCCGTACCCTAAACCGAGCCCTAACCTTCAAACTAACCCTAACCCTAACCCAAACCCATACACTACGCCGTACACGAACCCGTACCCGAACCCGTACCCTAAGCCGTGTCCTAACCCTAGCCCTAACCCTAACCCTATCCCTAAGCTACCCTTGACTGCTTCTGCCTCCAATAGATTTCCTAAGCACTAGTGTTTTAAGGAACAGGTTAAAAAGAGAATCCTAATGTGATTTCTTGATAATGGGTGTGTTCCTTATCTTCTCCTAGTGTCTAAACTCTTCTCCATGGCTGGACCCCCAAATAATATTCCTTGACGTGCTAAGGGGTATCTAGAGAGTGGGATAGGTTTAATAACTACCCTAACCCTAACGCGTACCCTAACCCTAACCCCTACCCTAACCCTAACACGTACCCTAATCTTAACCCGTAACCTAAACCGAGCCCTAACCCTCAAACTAACCCTAACCCTAAACCTAACCCATACCCTACGCCGTACCCGAACCCGTACCCGAACCCGTACCCGAACCCGTACCCTAAGCCGTACCCTAACCCTAACCCTAACCCTAAGCTACCCTTGACTGCTTCTGCCTCCAATAGATTTCCTAAGCACTAGTGTTTTAAGGAACAGGTTAAAAAGAGAATCCTAATGTGATTTCTTGATAATGGGTGTGTTCCTTATTTTCTCCTAGTGTCTAAACTCTTCTCCATGGCTGGACCCCCAAATAATATTCCTTGACGTGCTAAGGGGTATCTAGAGAGTGGGATAGGTTTAATAACTACCCTAACCCTAACGCGTACCCTAACCCTAACCCCTACCCTAACCCTAACATGTACCCTAATCCTAACCCGTACCCTAAACGGAGCCCTAACCCTCAAACTAACCCTAACCCTAACCCTAACCCATACCCTACGCCGTACCCGAACCCGTACCCGAACCCGTACCCTAAGCCATACGCTAACCCTAACCCTCACCGTAACCCTAACCCTAAGCTACCCTTGACTGCTTCTGCCTCCAATAGATTTCCTAAGCACTAGTGTATTAAGGAACAGGTTAAAAAGAGAATCCTAATGTGATTTCAGGATAATGGGTGTGTTCCTTAACTTCTCCTAGTGTCTAAACTCTTCTCCATGGCTGGACCCCCAAATAATATTCCTTGACGTGCTAAGGGTATCTAGAGAGTGGGATAGGTTTAATAACTACCCTAACCCTAACGCGTACCCTAACCCTAACCCCTACCCTAACCCTAACACGAACCCTAATCCTAACCCGTACCCTAAACCGAGCCCTAACCTTCAAACTAACCCTAACCCTAACCCTAACCCATACCCTACGCCGTACACGAACCCGAACCCGAACCCGTACCCTAAGCCGTACCCTAACCCTAACCCTAACCCTAAGCTACCCTTGACTGCTTCTGCCTCCAATAGATTTCCTAAGCACTAGTGTATTAAGGAACAGGTTAAAAAGAGAATCCTAATGTGATTTCAGGATAATGGGTGTGTTCCTTATCTTCTCCTACTGTCTAAATTCTTCTCCATGGCTGGACCCCCAAATAATATTCCTTGACGTGCTAAGGGGTATCTAGGGAGTGGGATAGGTTTAATAACTACCCTAAACCTAACGCGTACCCTAACCCTAACCCCTACCCTAACCCTAACACGAACCCTAATCCTAACCCGTACCCTAAACCGAGCCCTAACCTTCAAACTAACCCTAACCCTAACCCTAACCCATACCCTACGCCGTACACGAACCCGTACCCGAACCCGTACCCTAAGCCGTACCCTAACCCTAACCCTAACCCTAACCCCAACCCTAAGCTACCCTTGAATGCTTCTGCCTCCAATAGATTTCCTAAGCACTAGTGTTTTAAGGAACAGGTTAAAAAGAGAATCCTAATGTGATTTCTTGATAATGGGTGTGTTCCTTATCTTCTCCTAGTGTCTAAACTCTTCTCCATGGCTGGACACCCAAATAATATTCCTTGACGTGCTAAGGGGTATCTAGAGAGTGGGATAGGTTTAATAACTACCCTAACCCTAACGCGTACCCTAACCCTAACCCCTACCCTAACCCTAACACGTACCCTAATCCTAACCCGTACCCTACACCGAGCCCTAAACCTCAAACTAACCCTAACCCTAACCCTAACCCATATCGTACGCCATACCCAAACCCGTACCCGAAACCGTACCCGAACCCGTACCCTAAGCCGTACCCGAACCCAAACCCTAGCCCTAAGCTACCCTTGACTGCTTCTGCCTCCAATAGATTTCCTAAGCACTAGTGTTTTAAGGAACAGGTTAAAAAGAGAATCCTAATGTGATTTCTTGATAATGGGTGTGTTCCTTATCTGCTCCTAGTGTCTAAACTCTTCTCCATGGCTGGACCCCCAAATAATATTCCTTGACGTGCTAAGGGTTATCTAGAGAGTGGGATAGGTTTAATAACTACCCTAACCCTAACGCGTACCCTAACCCTAACCCCTACCCTAACCCTAACACGTACCCTAATCCTAACCCGTACCCTAAACCGAGCCCTAACCTTCAAACTAACCCTAACCCTAACCCATACCCTACGCCATACACGAACCCGTACCCGAAACCGTACCCTAAGCCGTACCCTACCCCTAACCCTAACCCTAAACCTAACCCTAACCCTAAGCTACCCTTGACTGCTTCTGCCTCCAATAGTTTTCCTAAGCACTAGTGTTTTAAGGAACAGGTTAAAAAGAGAATCCTAATGTGATTTCTTGATAATGGGTGTGTTCCTTATCTTCTCCTAGTGTCTAAACTCTTCTCCATGGCTGGACACCCAAATAATATTCCTTGACGTGCTAAGGGGTATCTAGAGAGTGGGATAGGTTTAATAACTACCCTAACCCTAACGCGTACCCTAACCCTAACACGTACCCTAATCCTAACCCGTACCCTAAACCGAGCCCTAACCCTCAAACTATCCCTAAACCTAACCCTAACCCATACCCTACGCCGTACCCGAACCCGTACCCGAACCCGTACCCTAAGCCGTACCCTAAAGCTAACCCTAACCCTAACCCTAACCCTAACCCTAAGCTACCCTTGACTGCTTCTGCCTCCAATAGATTTCCTAAGCACTAGTGTTTTAAGGAACAGGTTAAAAAGAGAATCCTAATGTGATTTCTTGATAATGGGTGTGTTCCTCATCTTCTCCTAGTGTCTAAATTCTTCTCCATGGCTGGACCCCCAAATAATATTCCTTGACGTGCTAAGGGTTATCTAGAGAGTGGGATAGGTTTAATAACTACCCTAACCCTAACGCGTACCCTAACCCTAACCCCTACCCTAACCCTAAGACGTACCCTAATCCTAACCCGTAACCTAAACCGAGCCCTAACCCTCAAACTAACCCTAACCCTAACCCTAACCCATACCCTACGCCATATCCGAACCCGTACCCGAACCCGTACACTAAGCCGTACCCTAACCCTAACCCTAACCCTAACCCTAAACCTAAACCTAACCCTAACCCTAAGCTACCCTTCACTGCTTCTGCCTCCAATAGATTTCCTAAGCACTAGTGTATTAAGGAACAGGTTAAAAAGAGAATCCTAATGTGATTTCAGGATAATGGGTGTGTTCCTTATCTTCTCCTACTGTCTAAACTCTTCTCCATGGCTGGACCCCCAAATAATATTCCTTGACGTGCTAAGGGGTATCTAGGGAGTGGGATAGGTTTAATAACTACCCTAACCCTAACGCGTACCCTAACCCTAACGCGTACCCTAACCCTAACACGAACCCTAATCCTAACCCGTACCCTAAACCGAGCCCTAACCTTCAAACTAACCCTAACCCATATCGTACGCCATACCCAAACCCGTACCCGAACCCGTACCCGAACCCGTACCCTAAGCCGTACCCTAACCCAAACCCTAACCCTAAGCTACCCTTGACTGCTTCTGCCTCCAATAGATTTCCTAAGCACTAGTGTTTTAAGGAACAGGTTAAAAAGAGAATCCTAATGTGATTTATTGATAATGGGTGTGTTCCTTATCTTCTCCTAGTGTCTAAACTCTTCTCCATGGCTGGACACCCAAATAATATTCCTTGACGTGCTAAGGGGTATCTAGAGAGTGGGATAGGTTTAATAACTACCCTAACCCTAACGCGTACCCTAACCCTAACCCCTACCCTAACCCTAACACGTACCCTAATCCTAACCCGTAACCTAAACCGAGCCCTAACCCTCAAACTAACCCTAACCCTAAACCTAACCCATACCCTACGCCGTACCCGAACCCGTACCCGAACCCGTACCCGAACCCGTACCCTAAGCCGTACCCTAACCCTAACCCTAACCCTAAGCTACCCTTGACTGCTTCTGCCTCCAATAGATTTCCTAAGCACTAGTGTTTTAAGGAACAGGTTAAAAAGAGAATCCTAATGTGATTTCTTGATAATGGGTGTGTTCCTTATCTTCTCCTAGTGTCTAAACTCTTCTCCATGGCTGGACCCCCAAATAATATTCCTTGACGTGCTAAAGGGTATCTAGAGAGTGGGATAGGTTTAATAACTACCCTAACCCTAACGCGTACCCTAACCCTAACCCCTACACTAACCCTAACACGTACCCTAATCCTAACCCGTACCCTAAACCGAGCCCTAACCTTCAAACTAACCCTAACCCTAACCCATACCCTACGCCGTACACGAACCCGTACCCGAAACCGTACCCTAAGCCGTACCCTAACCCTAACCCTAACCCTAAACCTAACCCTAACCCTAAGCTACCCTTGACTGCTTCTGCCTCCAATAGATTTCCTAAGAACTAGTGTTTTAAGGAACAGGTTAAAAAGAGAATCCTAATGTGATTTCTTGATAATGGGTGTGTTCCTTATCTTCTCCTAGTGTCTAAACACTTCTCCATGGCTGGACACCCAAATAATATTCCTTGACGTGCTAAGGGGTATCTAGAGAGTGGGATAGGTTTAATAACTACCCTAACCCTAACGCGTACCCTAACCCTAACACGTACCCTAATCCTAACCCGTACCCTAAACCGAGCCCTAACCCTCAAACTAACCCTAACCCTAACCCTAACCCATACCCTACGCCGTACCCGAACCCGTACCCGAACCCGTACCCTAAGCCGTACCCTAAAGCTAACCCTAACCCTAACCCTAACCCTAACCCTAAGCTACCCTTGACTGCTTCTGCCTCCAATAGATTTCCTAAGCACTAGTGTTTTAAGGAACAGGTTAAAAAGAGAATCCTAATGTGATTTCTTGATAATGGGTGTGTTCCTCATCTTCTCCTAGTGTCTAAACTCTTCTCCATGGCTGGACCCCCAAATAATATTCCTTGACGTGCTAAGGGCTATCTAGGGAGTGGGATAGGTTTAATAACTACCCTAACCCTAACGCGTACCCTAACCCTAACCCCTACCCTAACCCTAAGACGTACCCTAATCCTAACCCGTAACCTAAACCGAGCCCTAACCCTCAAACTACCCCTAACCCTAACCCTAACCCATACCCTACGCCATACCCGAACCCGTACCCGAACCCGTACACTAAGCCGTACCCTAACCCTAACCCTGACCCTAAGCTACCCTTGACTGCTTCTGCCTCCAATAGATTTCCTTAGCACTAGTGTTTTAAGGAAAAGGTTAAAAAGAGAATCCTAATGTGATTTCTTGATAATGGGTGTGTTCCTTATCTTCTCCTAGTGTCTAAACTCTTCTCCATGGCTGGACCCCCAAATAATATTCCTTGACGTGCTAAGTGGTATCTAGAGAGTGGGATAGGTTTAATAACTACCCTAACCCTAACGCGTACCCTAAACCTAACCCCTACCCTAACCCTAACACGTACCCTAATCCTAACCCGTACCCTAAACCGAGCCCTAACCCTCAAACTAACCCTAACCCTAACCCTAACCCATACGCTACGCCGTACCCGAACCCGTACCCGAACCCGTACCCTAAGCCATACCCTAACCCTAACCCTAAGCTACCCTTGACTGCTTCTGCCTCCAATAGATTTCCTAAGCACTAGTGTTTTAAGGAACAGGTTAAAAAGAGAATCCTAATGTGATTTCAGGATAATGGGTGTGTTCCTTATCTTCTCCTAGTGTCTAAACTCTTCTCCATGGCTGGACCCCCAAATAATATTCCTTGACGTGCTAAGGGGTATCTAGAGAGTGGGATAGGTTTAATAACTACGCTAACCCTAACGCGTACCCTAACCCTAACCCCTACCCTAACCCTAACACGAACCTTTATCCTAACCCGTACCCTAAACCGAGCCCTAACCTTCAAACTAACCCTAACCCTAACCCAAACCCATACACTACGCCGTACACGAACCCGTACCCGAACCCGTACCCTAAGCCGTGTCCTAACCCTAGCCCTAACCCTAACCCTAACCCTAAGCTACCCTTGACTGCTTCTGCCTCCAATAGATTTCCTAAGCATTAGTGTTTTAAGGAACAGGTTAAAAAGAGAATCCTAATGTGATTTCTTGATAATGGGTGTGTTCCTTATCTTCTCCTAGTGTCTAAACTCTTCTCCATGGCTGGACCCCCTAATAATATTCCTTGACGTGCTAAGGGGTATCTAGAGAGTGGGATAGGTTTAATAACTACCCTAACCCTAACGCGTACCCTAACCCTAACCCCTACCCTAACCCTAACACGTACCCTAATCCTAACCCGTAACCTAAACCGAGCCCTAACCCTCAAACTAACCCTAACCCTAAACCTAACCCATACCCTACGCCGTACCCGAATCCGTACCCGAACCCGTACCCTAAGCCGTACCCTAACCCTAAGCTACCCTTGACTGCTTCTGCCTCCAATAGATTTCCTAAGCACTAGTGTATTAAGGAACAGGTTAAAAAGAGAATCCTAATGTGATTTCAGGATAATGGGTGTGTTCCTTATCTTCTCCTACTGTCTAAATTCTTCTCCATGGCTGGACCCCCAAATAATATTCCTTGACGTGCTAAGGGGTATCTAGGGAGTGGGATAGGTTTAATAACTACCCTAAACCTAACGCGTACCCTAACCCTAACCCCTACCCTAACCCTAACACGAACCCTAATCCTAACCCGTACCCTAAACCGAGCCCTAACCTTCAAATTAACCCTAACCCTAACCCTAACCCATACCCTACGCCGTACACGAACCCGTACCCGAACCCGTACCCTAAGCCGTACCCTAACCCTAACCCTAACCCTAACCCCAACCCTAAGCTACCCTTGACTGCTTCTGCCTCCAATAGATTTCCTAAGCACTAGTGTTTTAAGGAACAGGTTAAAAAGAGAATCCTAATGTGATTTCTTGATAATGGGTGTGTTCCTTATCTTCTCCTAGTGTCTAAACTCTTCTCCATGGCTGGACACCCAAATAATATTCCTTGACGTGCTAAGGGGTATCTAGAGAGTGGGATAGGTTTAATAACTACCCTAACCCTAACGCGAACCCTAACCCTAACCCCTACCCTAACCCTAACACGTACCCTAATCCTAACCCGTACCCTACACCGAGCCCTAACCCTCAAACTAACCCTAACCCTAACCCTAACCCATATCGTACGCCATACCCAAACCCGTACCCGAACCCGTACCCGAACCCGTACCCTAAGCCGTACCCTAACCCAAACCCTAACCCTAAGCTACCCTTGACTGCTTCTGCCTCCAATAGATTTCCTAAGCACTAGTGTTTTAAGGAACAGGTTAAAAAGGGAATCCTAATGTGATTTATTGATAATGGGTGTGTTCCTTATCTTCTCCTAGTGTCTAAACTCTTCTCCATGGCTGGACCCCCAAATAATATTCCTTGACGTGCTAAGGGGTATCTACAGAGTGGGATAGGTTTAATAACTACCCTAACCCTAACGCGTACCCTAACCCTAACACCTACCCTAACCCTAACACGTACCCTAATCCTAACCCGTAACCTAAACCGAGCCCTAACCCTCAAACTAACCCTAACCCTAAACCTAACCCATACCCTACGCCGTACCCGAACCCGTACCCGAACCCGTACCCGAACCCGTACCCTAAGCCGTACCCTAACCCTAACCCTAACCCTAAGCTACCCTTGACTGCTTCTGCCTCCAATAGATTTCCTAAGCACTAGTGTATTAAGGAACAGGTTAAAAAGAGAATCCTAATGTGATTTCAGGATAATGGGTGTGTTCCTTATCTTCTCCTACTGTCTAAATTCTTCTCCATGGCTGGACCCCCAAATAATATTCCTTGACGTGCTAAGGGGTATCTAGGGAGTGGGATAGGTTTAATAACTACCCTAAACCTAACGCGTACCCTAACCCTAACCCCTACCCTAACCCTAACACGAACCCTAATCCTAACCCGTACCCTAAACCGAGCCCTAACCTTCAAACTAACCCTAACCCTAACCCTAACCCATACCCTACGCCGTACACGAACCCGTACCCGAACCCGTACCCTAAGCCGTACCCTAACCCTAACCCTAACCCTAACCCCAACCCTAAGCTACCCTTGACTGCTTCTGCCTCCAATAGATTTCCTAAGCACTAGTGTTTTAAGGAACAGGTTAAAAAGAGAATCCTAATGTGATTTCTTGATAATGGGTGTGTTCCTTATCTTCTCCTAGTGTCTAAACTCTTCTCCATGGCTGGACACCCAAATAATATTCCTTGACGTGCTAAGGGGTATCTAGAGAGTGGGATAGGTTTAATAACTACCCTAACCTTAACGCGTACCCTAACCCTAACCCCTACCCTAACCCTAACACTTACCCTAATCCTAACCCGTACCCTACACCGAGCCCTAACCCTCAAACTAACCCTAACCCTAACCCTAACCCATATCGTACGCCATACCCAAACCCGTACCCGAACCCGTACCCGAACCCGTACCCTAAGCCGTACCCTAACCCAAACCCTAACCCTAAGCTACCCTTGACTGCTTCTGCCTCCAATAGATTTCCTAAGCACTAGTGTTTTAAGGAACAGGTTAAAAAGAGAATCCTAATGTGATTTCTTGATAATGGGTGTGTTCCTTATCTTCTCCTAGTGTCTAAACTCTTCTCCATGGCTGGACC
The DNA here is from genome assembly GCF_028021215.1 of Eschrichtius robustus. Lineage (NCBI taxonomy): Eukaryota > Metazoa > Chordata > Mammalia > Artiodactyla > Eschrichtiidae > Eschrichtius > Eschrichtius robustus. Next base: position 1,124,087 of record NW_027175168.1, read on the forward strand.
CCCAAATAATATTCCTTGACGTGCTAAGGGGAATCTAGAGAGTGGGATAGGTTTAATAACTACCCTAACCCTAACGCGTACCCTAACCCTAACCCCTACCCTAACCCTAACACGTACCCTAATCCTAACCCGTACCCTAAACCGAGCCCTAACCTTCAAACTAACCCTAACCCTAACCCATACCCTACGCCGTACACGAACCCGTACCCGAAACCGTACCCTAAGCCGTACCCTAACCCTAACCCTAACCCTAAACCTAACCCTAACCCTAAGCTACCCTTGACTGCTTCTGCCTCCAATAGATTTCCTAAGCACTAGTGTTTTAAGGAACAGGTTAAAAAGATAATCCTAATGTGATTTCTTGATAATGGGTGTGTTCCTTATCTTCTCCTAGTGTCTAAACTCTTCTCCATGGCTGGACACCCAAATAATATTCCTTGACGTGCTAAGGGGTATCTAGAGAGTGGGATAGGTTTAATAACTACCCTAACCCTAACGCGTACCCTAACCCTAACACGTACCCTAATCCTAACCCGTACCCTAAACCGAGCCCTAACCCTCAAACTAACCCTAACCCTAACCCTAACCCATACCCTACGCCGTACCCGAACCCGTACCCGAACCCGTACCCTAAGCCGTACCCTAAAGCTAACCCTAACCCTAACCCTAACACTAACCCTAAGCTACCCTTGACTGCTTCTGCCTCCAATAGATTTCCTAAGCACTAGTGTTTTAAGGAACAGGTTAAAAAGAGAATCCTAATGTGATTTCTTGATAATGGGTGTGTTCCTCATCTTCTCCTAGTGTCTAAACTCTTCTCCATGGCTGGACCCCCAAATAATATTCCTTGACGTGCTAAGGGTTATCTAGAGAGTGGGATAGGTTTAATAACTACCCTAACCCTAACGCGTACACTAACCCTAACCCCTACCCTAACCCTAAGACGTACCCTAATCCTAACAAGTAACCTAAACCGAGCCCTAACCCTCAAACTAACCCTAACCCTAACCCTAACCCAGACCCTACGCCATACCCGAACCCGTAACCGAACCCGTACACTAAGCCGTACCCTAACCCTAACCCTAACCCTAACCCTAAACCTAAACCTAACCCTAACCCTAAGCTACCCTTCACTGCTTCTGCCTCCAATAGATTTCCTAAGCACTAGTGTATTAAGGAACAGGTTAAAAAGAGAATCCTAATGTGATTTCAGGATAATGGGTGTGTTCCTTATCTTCTCCTACTGTCTAAACTCTTCTCCATGGCTGGTCCCCCAAATAATATTCCTTGACGTGCTAAGGGGTATCTAGGGAGTGGGATAGGTTTAATAACTACCCTAACCCTATCGCGTACCCTAACCCTAACCCCTACCCTAACCCTAACACGAACCCTAATCCTAACCCGTACCCTAAACCGAGCCCTAACCTTCAAACTAACCCTAACCCTAACCCTAACCCATACCCTACGCCGTACACGAACCCGTACCCGAACCCGTACCCTAAGCCGTACCCTAACCCTAACCCTAACCCTAAGCTACCCTTGACTGCTTCTGCCTCCAATAGATTTCCTAAGCACTAGTGTTTTAAGGAACAGGTTAAAAAGAGAATCCTAATGTGATTTCTTGATAATGGGTGTGTTCCTTATCTTCTCCTAGTGTCTAAACTCTTCTCCATGGCTGGACCCCCAAATAATATTCCTTGACGTGCTAAGGGGTATCTAGAGAGTGGGATAGGTTTAATAACTACCCTAACCCTAACGCGTACCCTAACCCTAACACGTACCCTAATCCTAACCCGTACCCTAAACCGAGCCCTAACCCTCAAACTAACCCTAAACCTAACCCTAACCCATACCCTACGCCGTACCCGAACCCGTACCTGAACCCGTACCCTAAGCCGTACCCTAAAGCTAACCCTAACCCTAACCCTAACCCTAACCCTAAGCTACCCTTGACTGCTTCTGCCTCCAATAGATTTCCTAAGCACTAGTGTTTTAAGGAACAGGTTAAAAAGAGAATCCTAATGTGATTTCTTGATAATGGGTGTGTTCCTCATCTTCTCCTAGTGTCTAAACTCTTCTCCATGGCTGGACCCCCAAATAATATTCCTTGACGTGCTAAGGGTTATCTAGAGAGTGGGATAGGTTTAATAACTACCCTAACCCTAACGCGTACCCTAACCCTAACCCCTACCCTAACCCTAAGACGTACCCTAATCCTAACCCGTAACCTAAACCGAGCCCTAACCCTCAAACTAACCCTAACCCTAACCCTAACCCATACCCTACGCCATACCCGAACCCGTACCCGAACCCGTACACTAAGCCGTACCCTAACCCTAACCCTAAACCTAAACCTAACCCTAACCCTAAGCTACCCTTCACTGCTTCTGCCTCCAATAGATTTCCTAAGCACTAGTGTATTAAGGAACAGGTTAAAAAGAGAATCCTAATGTGATTTCAGGATAATGGGTGTGTTCCTTATCTTCTCCTAATGTCTAAACTCTTCTCCATGGCTGGACCCCCAAATAATATTCCTTGACGTGCTAAGGGGTATCTAGGGAGTGGGATAGGTTTAATAACTACCCTAACCCTAACGCGTACCCTAACCCTAACCCCTACCCTAACCCTAACACGAACCCTAATCCTAACCCGTACCCTAAACCGAGCCCTAACCTTCAAACTAACCCTAACCTTAACCCTAACCCATACCCTACGCCGTACACGAACCCGTACCCGAACCCGTACCCTAAGCCGTACCCTAACCCTAACCCTAACCCTAAGCTACCCTTGACTGCTTCTGCCTCCAATAGATTTCCTAAGCACTAGTGTTTTAAGGAACAGGTTAAAAAGAGAATCCTAATGTGATTTCTTGATAATGGGTGTGTTCCTTATCTTCTCCTAGTGTCTAAACTCTTCTCCATGGCTGGACCCCCAAATAATATTCCTTGACGTGCTAAGGGGTATCTAGAGAGTGGGATAGGTTTAATAACTACCCTAACCCTAACGCGTACCCTAACCCTAAACCCTACCCTAACCCTAACACGTACCCTAATCCTAACCCGTACCCTACACCGAGCCCTAACCCTCAAACTAACCCTAACCCTAACCCTAACCCATATCGTACGCCATAACCAAACCCGTACCCGAACCCGTACCCGAACCCGTACCCTAAGCCGTACCCTAACCCAAACCCTAACCCTAAGCTACCCTTGACTGCTTCTGCCTCCAATAGATTTCCTAAGCACTAGTGTTTTAAGGAACAGGTTAAAAAGAGAATCCTAATGTGATTTATTGATAATGGGTGTGTTCCTTATCTTCTCCTAGTGTCTAAACTCTTCTCCATGGCTGGACACCCAAATAATATTCCTTGACGTGCTAAGGGGTATCTAGAGAGTGGGATAGGTTTAATAACTACCCTAACCCTAACGCGTACCCTAACCCTAACCCCTACCCTAACCCTAACACGTACCCTAATCCTAACCCGTAACCTAAACCGAGCCCTAACCCTCAAACTAACACTAACCCTAAACCTAACCCATACCCTACGCCGTACCAGAACCCGTACCCGAACCCGTACCCGAACCCGTACCCTAAGCCGTACCCTAACCCTAACCCTAACCCTAAGCTACCCTTGACTGCTTCTGCCTCCAATAGATTTCCAAAGCACTAGTGTTTTAAGGAACAGGTTAAAAAGAGAATCCTAATGTGATTTCTTGATAATGGGTGTGTTCCTTATCTTCTCCTAGTGTCTAAACTCTTCTCCATGGCTGGACCCCCAAATAATATTCCTTGACGTGCTAAAGGGTATCTAGAGAGTGGGATAGGTTTAATAACTACCCTAACCCTAACGCGTACCCTAACCCTAACCCCTACCCTAACCCTAACACGAACCCTAATCCTAACCCGTACCCTAAACCGAGCCCTAACCTTCAAACTAACCCTAACCCTAACCCATACCCTACGCCGTACACGAACCCGTACCCGAAACCGTACCCTAAGCCGTACCCTAACCCTAACCCTAACCCTAAACCTAACCCTAACCCTAAGCTACCCTTGAATGCTTCTGCCTCCAATAGATTTCCTAAGCACTAGTGTTTTAAGGAACAGGTTAAAAAGAGAATCCTAATGTGATTTCTTTATAATGGGTGTGTTCCCTATCTTCTCCTAGTGTCTAAACACTTCTCCATGGCTGGACACCCAAATAATATTCCTTGACGTGCTAAGGGGTATCTAGAGAGTGGGATAGGTTTAATAACTACCCTAACCCTAACGCGTACCCTAACCGTAACCCCTACCCTAACCCTAAGACGTACCCTAATCCTAACCCGTAACCTAAACCGAGCCCTAACCCTCAAACTAACCCTAACCCTAACCCTAACCCATATCCTACGCCATACCCGAACCCGTACCCGAACCCGTACACTAAGCCGTACCCTAACCCTAACCGTAACCCTAACCCTAAACCTAAACCTAACCCTAACCCTAAGCTACCCTTGACTGCTTCTGCCTCCAATAGATTTCCTAAGCACTAGTGTATTAAGGAACAGGTTAAAAAGAGAATCCTAATGTGATTTCAGGATAATGGGTGTGTTCCTTTTCTTCTCCTACTGTCTAAACTCTTCTCCATGGCTGGACCCCCAAATAATATTCCTTGACGTGCTAAGGGGTATCTAGGGAGTGGGATAGGTTTAATAACTACCCTAACCCTAACGCGTACCCTAACCCTAAACCCTACCCTAACCCTAACACGTACCCTAATCCTAACCCGTACCCTACACCGAGCCCTAACCCTCAAACTAACCCTAACCCTAACCCTAACCCATATCGTACGCCATACCCAAACCCGTACCCGAACCCGTACCCGAACCCGTACCCTAAGCCGTACCCTAACCCAAACCCTAACCCTAAGCTACCCTTGACTGCTTCTGCCTCCAATAGATTTCCTAAGCACTAGTGTTTTAAGGAACAGGTTAAAAAGAGAATCCTAATGTGATTTCTTGATAATGGGTGTGTTCCTCATCTTCTCCTAGTGTCTAAACTCTTCTCCATGGCTGGACCCCCAAATAATATTCCTTGACGTGCTAAGGGGTATCTAGAGAGTGGGATAGGTTTAATAACTACCCTAACCCTAACGCGTACCCTAACCCTAACACCTACCCTAAACCTAACACGTACCCTAATCCTAACCCGTACCCTAAACCGAGCCCTAACCCTCAAACTAACCCTAACCCTAACCCTAACCCATACCCTACGCCGTACCCGAACCCGTACCCGAACCCGTACTCTAAGCCTTACCCTAACAATAACCCTAACCCTAACCCTAACCCTAACCCTAAGCTACCCTTGACTGCTTCTGCCTCCAATAGATTTCCTAAGCACTAGTGTTTTAAGGAACAGGTTAAAAAGAGAATCGTAATGTGATTTCTTAATAATGGGTGTGTTCCTTATCTTCTCCTAGTGTCTAAACTCTTCTCCATGGCTGGACCCCCAAATAATATTCCTTGACGTGCTAAGGGGTATCTAGAGAGTGGGATAGCTTTAATAACTACCCTAACCCTAACGCGTACCCTAACCCTAACCTCTACCCTAACCCTAACACGTACACTAATCCTAACCCGTACCCTAAACCGAGCCCTAACCCTCAAACTAACCCTAAACCTAACCCTAACCCATACCCTACGCCGTACCCGAACCGAACCCGAACCCGTTCCCTAAGCCGTACCCTAACCCTAAACCTAAACCTAACCCTAACCCTAACCCTAAGCTACCCTTCACTGCTTCTGCCTCTAATAGATTTTCTAAGCAATAGTGTATTAAGGAACAGGTTAAAAAGAGAATCCTAATGTGATTTCAGGATAATGGGTGTGTTCCTTATCTTCTCCTAGTGTCTAAACTCTTCTCCATGGCTGAACCCCCAAATAATATTCCTTGACGTGCTAAGGGGTATCTAGAGAGTGGGATAGGTTTAATAACTACCCTAAACCTAAAGCGTACCCTAACCCTAACCCCTACCCTAACCCTAACACGAAACCTAATCCTAACCCGTACCCTAAACCGAGCCCTAACCTTCAAACTGTCCCTAACCCTAACCCTAACCCATACCATACGCCGTACACGAACCCGTACCCGAACCCGTACCCTAAGCCGTACCCTAACCCTAACCCTAACCCTAACCCTAACCCTAAGCTACCCTTGACTGCTTCTGCCTCCAATAGATTTCCTAAGCACTAGTGTTTTAAGGAACAGGTTAAAAAGAGAATCCTAATGTGATTTCTTGATAATGGGTGTGTTCTTTATCTTCTCCTAGTGTCTAAACTCTTCTCCATGGCTGGACCCCCAAATAATATTCCTTGACGTGCTAAGGGGTATCTAGAGAGTGGGATAGGTTTAATAACTACCCTAACCCTAACGCGTACCCTAACCCTAACCTCTACCCTAACCCTAACACGTACACTAATCCTAACCCGTAACCTAAACCGAGCCCTAAACCTCAAACTAACCCTAACCCTAACCCTAACCCATACCCTACGCCATACCCAAACCCGGACCCGAACCCATACCCTAAGCCGTACCCTAACCCTGAACCTATCCCTAACCCTAACCCTAAGCTACCCTTGACTGCTTCTGCCTCCAATAGATTTCCTAAGCACTAGTGTTTTAAGGAACAGGTTAAAAAGAGAATCCTAATGTGATTTCAGGATAATGGGTGTGTTCCTTATCTTCTCCTAGTGTCTAAACTCTTCTCCATGGCTGGACCCCCAAATAATATTCCTTGACGTGCTAAAGGGTATCTAGAGAGTGGGATAGGTTTAATAACTACCCTAACCCTAACGCGTACCCTAACCCTAACCCCTACCCTAAACCTAACACGTACACTAATCTTAACCCGAACCCTAAACCGAGCCCTAACCCTCAAACTAACCCTAACCCTAACCCTAACCCATACCCTACGCCATATCCAAACCCGTACCCGAAACCGTACCCTAAGCCGTACCCTAACCCTAACCCTATCCCTAAGCTACCCTTGACTGCTTCTGCCTCCAATAGATTTCCTAAGCACTAGTGTTTTAAGGAACAGGTTAAAAAGAGAATCCTAATGTGATTTCAGGATAATGGGTGTGTTCCTTATCTTCTCCTAGTGTCTAAACTCTTCTCCATGGATGGACCCCCAAATAATATTCCTTGACGTGCTAAAGGGTATCTAGAGAGTGGGATAGGTTTAATAACTACCCTAACCCTAACGCGTACCCTAACCCTAACCCCTACCCTAACCCTAACACGTACCCTAATCCTAACCCGTACCCTAAACCGAGCCCTAACCCTCAAACTAACCCTAACCCTAACCCTAACCCATACCCTACGCCGTACCCGAACCCGAACCCGAACCCGTTCCCTAAGCCGTACCCTAACCCTAACCCTAAACCTAACCCTAACCCTAACCCTAAGCTACCCTTCACTGCTTCTGCCTCTAATAGATTTCCTAAGCACTAGTGTATTAAGGAACAGGTTAAAAAGAGAATCCTAATGTGATTTCAGGATAATGGGTGTGTTCCTTATCTTCTCCTAGTGTCTAAGCTCTTCTCCATGGCTGGACCCCCAAATAATATTCCTTGACGTGCTAAGGGGTATCTAGAGAGTGGGATAGGTTTAATAACTACCCTAAACCTAACGCGTACCCTAACCCTAACCCCTACCCTAACCCTAACACGAACCCTAATCCTAACCCGTACCCTAAACCGAGCCCTAACCTTCAAACTAACCCTAACCCTAACCCTAACCCATACCCTACGCCGTACACGAACCCGTACCCGAACCCGTACCCTAAGCCGTACCCTAACCCTAACCCTAACCCTAAGCTACCCTTGACTGCTTCTGCCTCCAATAGATTTCCTAAGCACTAGTGTTTTAAGGAACAGGTTAAAAAGAGAATCCTAATGTGATTTCAGGATAATGGGTGTGTTCCTTATCTTCTCCTAGTGTCTAAACTCTTCTCCATGGCTGGACCCCCAAATAATATTCCTTGACGTGCTAAGGGGTATCTAGAGAGTGGGATAGGTTTAATAACTACCCTAACCCTAACGCGTACCCTAACCCTAAACTCTACCCTAACCCTAACACGTACACTAATCCTAACCCGTACCCTAAACCGAGCCCTAACCCTCAAACTAACCCTAACCCTAACCCTAACCCATACCCTACGCCGTACCCGAACCCGAACCCGAACCCGTTCCCTAAGCCGTACCCTAACCCTAACCCTAAACCTAACCCTAACCCTAACCCTAAGCTACCCTTCACTGCTTCTGCCTCTAATAGATTTCCTAAGCACTAGTGTATTAAGGAACAGGTTAAAAAGAGAATCCTAATGTGATTTCAGGATAATGGGTGTGTTCCTTATCTTCTCCTAGTGTCTAAGCTCTTCTCCATGGCTGGACCCCCAAATAATATTCCTTGACGTGCTAAGGGGTATCTAGAGAGTGGGATAGGTTTAATAACTACCCTAAACCTAACGCGTACCCTAACCCTAACCCCTACCCTAACCCTAACACGAACCCTAATCCTAACCCGTACCCTAAACCGAGCCCTAACCTTCAAACTAACCCTAACCCTAACCCTAACCCATACCCTACGGCGTACACGAACCCGTACCCGAACCCGTACCCTAAGCCGTACCCTAACCCTAACCCTAACCCTAAGCTACCCTTGACTGCTTCTGCCTCCAATAGATTTCCTAAGCACTAGTGTTTTAAGGAACAGGTTAAAAAGAGAATCCTAATGTGATTTCTTGATAATGGGTGTGTTCCTTATCTTCTCCTAGTGTCTAAACTCTTCTCCATGGCTGGACCCCCAAATAATATTCCTTGACGTGCTAAGGGGTATCTAGAGAGTGGGATAGGTTTAATAACTACCCTAACCCTAACGCGTACCCTAACCCTAACCCCTACCCTAACCCTAACACGTACCCTAATCCTAACCCGTAACCTAAACCGAGCCCTAACCCTCAAACTAACCCTAACCCTAACCCTAACCCATACCCTACGCCATACCCAAAGCCGGACCCGAACCCATATCCTAAGCCGTACCCTAACCCTAAACCTATCCCTAACCCTAACCCTAAGCTACCCTTGACTGCTTCTGCCTCCAATAGATTTCCTAAGCACTAGTGTATTAAGGAACAGGTTAAAAAGAGAATCCTAATGTGATTTCAGGATAATGGGTGTGTTCCTTATCTTCTCCTAGTGTCTAAACTCTTCTCCATGGCTGGACCCCCAAATAATATTCCTTGACGTGCTAAAGGGTATCTAGAGAGTGGGATAGGTTTAATAACTACCCTAACCCTAACGCGTACCCTAACCCTAACCCCTACCCTAACCCTAACACGTACACTAATCATAACCCGAACCCTAAAAAGAGCCCTAACCCTCAAACTAACCCTAACCCTAACCCTAACCCATACCCTATGCCATATCCAAACCCGTACCCGAACCCGTACCCTAAGCCGTACCCTAACCCTAACCCTAACCCTAAGCTACCTTTGACTGCTTCTGCCTCCAATAGATTTCCTAAGCACTAGTGTTTTAAGGAACAGGTTAAAAAGAGAATCCTAATGTGATTTCTTGATAATGGGTGTGTTCCTTATCTTCTCCTAGTGTCTAAACTCTTCTCCATGGCTGGACCCCCAAATAATATTCCTTGACGTGCTAAGGGGTATCTAGAGTGTGGGATAGGTTTAATAACTACCGTAACCCTAACGCGTACCCTAACCCTAACCCCTACCCTAACACTAACACGTACCCTAATCCTAACCCGTAACCTAAACCGAGCCCTAACCCTCAAACTAACCCTAACCCTAACCCTAACCCATACCCTACGCCGTACCCGAACCCGTACCCGAACCCGTACCCTAACACTAACCCTAACCCTAACCCTAACCCTAACCCTAAGCTACCCTTGACTGCTTCTGCCTCCAATAGATTTCCTAAGCACTAGTGTTTTAAGGAACAGGTTAAAAAGAGAATCCTAATGTGATTTCTTGATAATGGGTGTGTTCCTTATCTTCTCCTAGTGTCTAAACTCTTCTCCATGTCTGGACCCCCAAATAATATTCCTTGACGTGCTAAGGGGTATCTAGAGAGTGGGATAGGTTTAATAACTACCCTAACCCTAACGCGTACCCTAACCCTAACATGTACCCTAATCCTAACCCGTACCCTAAACCGAGCCCTAACCCTCAAACTAACCCTAAACCTAACCCTAACCCATACCCTACGCCGTACCCGAAGCCGTACCCGAACCCGTACCATAAGCCGTACCCTAACCCTAACCCTAACCCTAACCCTAAGCTACCCTTGACTACTTCTGCCTCCAATAGATTTCCTAAGCACTAGTGTTTTAAGGAACAGGTTAAAAAGAGAATCCTAATGTGATTTCAGGATAATGGGTGTGTTCCTTATCTTCTCCTAGTGTCTAAACTCTTCTCCATGGCTGGACCCCCAAATAATATTCCTTGACGTGCTAAAGGGTATCTAGAGAGTGGGATAGGTTTAATAACTACCCTAACCCTAACGCGTACCCTAACCCTAACCCCTACCCTAACCCTAACACGTACCCTAATCCTAACCCGTACCCTAAACCGAGCCCTAACCCTCAAACTAACCCTAACCCTAACCCATACCCTACGCAATAACCAAACCCGTACCCGAACCCGTACCCGAACCCGTACCCTAAGCCGTACCCTAACCCTAACCCTAAACCTAAGCTACCCTTGACTGCTTCTGCCTCCAATAGATTTCCTAAGCACTAGTGTTTTAAGGAACAGGTTAAAAAGAGAATCCTAATGTGATTTCTTGATAATGGGTGTGTTCCTTATCTTCTCCTAGTTTCTGAACTCTTCTCCATGGATGGACCCCCAAATAATATTCCTTGACGTGCTAAGGGGTATCTAGGGAGTGGGATAGGTTTAATAACTACCCTAAACCTAACGCGTACCCTAACCCTAACCCCTACCCTAACCCTAACACGAACCCTAATCCTAACCCGTACCCTAAACCGAGCCCTAACCTTCAAACTAACCCTAACCCTAACCCTAACCCATACCCTACGCCGTACTCGAACCCGTACCCGAACCCGTACCCTAAGCCGTACCCTAACCCTAACCCTAACCCTAACCCTAACCCTAAGCTACCCTTGACTGCTTCTGCCTCCAGTAGATTTCCTAAGCACTAGTGTTTTAAGGAACAGGTTAAAAAGAGAATCCTAATGTGATTTCTTGATAATGGGTGTGTTCCTTATCTTCTCCTAGTGTCTAAACTCTTCTCCATGGCTGGACACCCAAATAATATTCCTTGACGTGCTAAGGGGTATCTAGAGAGTGGGATAGGTTTAATAACTACCCTAACCCTAACGCGTACCCTAACCCTAACCCCTACCCTAACCCTAACACGTACCCTAATCCTAACCCGTACACTACACCGAGCCCTAACCCTCAAACTAACCCTAACCCTAACCGTAACCCATATCGTACGCCATAACCAAACCCGTACCCGAACCCGTACCCGAACCCGTACCCTAAGCCGTACCCTAACCCAAACCCTAACCCTAAGCTACCCTTGACTGCTTCTGCCTCCAATAGATTTCCTAAGCACTAGTGTTTTAAGGAACAGGTTAAAAAGAGAATCCTAACGTGATTTATTGATAATGGGTGTGTTCCTTATCTTCTCCGAGTGTCTAAACTCTTCTCCATGGCTGGACCCCCAAATAATATTCCTTGACGTGCTAAGGGGTATCTAGAGAGTGGGATAGGTTTAATAACTACCCTAACCCTAACGCGTACCCTAACCCTAACACCTACCCTAACCCTAACACGTACCCTAATCCTAACCCGTAACCTAAACCGAGCCCTAACCCTCAAACTAACCCTAACCCTAAACCTAACCCATACCCTACGCCGTACCCGAACCCGTACCCGAACCCGTACCTGAACCCGTACCCTAAGCCGTACCCTAACCCGAACCCTAACCCTAAGCTACCCTTGACTGCTTCTGCCTCCAATAGATTTCCTAAGCACTAGTGTTTTAAGGAACAGGTTAAAAAGAGAATCCTAATGTGATTTCTTGATAATGGGTGTGTTCCTTATCTTCTCCTAGTGTCTAAACTCTTCTCCATGGCTGGACCCCCCAATAATATTCCTTGACGTGCTAAGGGGTATCTAGAGAGTGGGATAGGTTTAATAACTACCCTAACCCTAACACGTACCCTAACCCTAACCCCTACCCTAACCCTAACACGTACCCTAATCCTAACCCGTACCCTAAACCGAGCCCTAACCTTCAAACTAACCCTAACCCTAACCCATACCCTACGCCGTACACGAACCCGTACCCGAAACCGTACCCTAAGCCGTACCCTAACCCTAACCCTAACCCTACACCTAACCCTAACCCTAAGCTACCCTTGACTGCTTCTGCCTCCAATAGATTTCCTAAGCACTAGTGTTTTAAGGAACAGGTTAAAAAGAGAATCCTAATGTGATTTCTTGATAATGGGTGTGTTCCTTATCTTCTCCTAGTGTCTAAACTCTTCTCCATGGCTGGACACCCAAATAATATTCCTTGACGTGCTAAGGGGTATCTAGAGAGTGGGATAGGTTTAATAACTACCCTAACCCTAACGCGTACCCTAACCCTAACACGAACCCTAATCCTAACCCGTACCCTAAACCGAGCCCTAACCCTCAAACTAACCCTAACCCTAACCCTAACCCTAACCCTAACCCTAACCCTAACCCTAAGCTACCCTTGACTGCTTCTGCCTCCAATAGATTTCCTAAGCACTAGTGTTTTAAGGAACAGGTTAAAAAGAGAATCCTAATGTGATTTCTTGATAATGGGTGTGTTCCTCATCTTCTCCTACTGTCTAAATTCTTCTCCATGGCTGGACCCCCAAATAATATTCCTTGACGTGCTAAGGGTTATCTAGGGAGTGGGATAGGTTTAATAACTACCCTAACCCTAACGTGTACCCTAACCCTAACCCCTACCCTAACCCTAACACGAACCCTAATCCTAACCCATACCCTAAACCGAGCCCTAACCTTCAAACTAACCCTAACCCTAACCCTAACCCATACCCTACGCCATACACGAACCCGTACCCGAACCCGTACCCTAAGCCGTACCCTAACCCTAACCCTAACCCTAACCCTAACCCTAAGCTACCCTTGACTGCTTCTGCCTCCAATAGATTTCCTAAGCACTAGTGTTTTAAGGAACAGGTTAAAAAGAGAATCCTAATGTGATTTCTTGATAATGGGTGTGTTCCTTATCTTCTCCTAGTGTCTAAACTCTTCTCCATGGCTGGACACCCAAATAATATTCCTTGACGTGCTAAGGGGTATCTAGAGAGTGGGATAGGTTTAATAACTACCCTAACCCTAACGCGTACCCTAACCCTAACCCCTACCCTAACCCTAACATGTACCCTAATCCTAACCCGTACCCTACACCGAGCCCTAACCCTCAAACTAACCCTAACCCTAACCCTAACCCATATCGTATGCCATACCCAAAACCGTACCCGAACCCGTACCCGAACCCGTACCCTAAGCCGTACCCTAACCCAAACCCTAACCCTAAGCTACCCTTTACTGCTTCTGCATCCGATAGATTTCCTAAGCACTAGTGTTTTAAGGAACAGATTCAAAAGTGAATCCTAATGTGATTTATTGATAATGGGTGTGTTCCTTATCTTCTCCTAGTGTCTAAACTCTTCTCCATGGCTGGACCCCCAAATAATATTCCTTGACGTGCTAAGGGGTATCTAGAGAGTGGGATAGGTTTAATAACTACCCTAACCCTAACGCGTACCCTAACCCTAACCCCTACCCTAACCCTAACACGTATCCTAATCCTAACCCGTAACCTAAACCGAGCCCTAACCCTCAAACTAACCCTAACCCTAAACCTAACCCATACCCTACGCCGTACCCGAACCCGTACCCGAACCCGTACCCGAACCCGTACCCTAAGCCGTACCCTAACCCTAACCCTAACCCTAAGCTACCCTTGACTGCTTCTGCCTCCAATAGATTTCCTAAGCACTAGTGTTTTAAGGAACAGGTTAAAAAGAGAATCCTAATGTGATTTCTTGATAATGGGTGTGTTCCTTATCTTCTCCTAGTGTCTAAACTCTTCTCCATGGCTGGACCCCCAAATAATATTCCTTGACGTGCTAAGGGGTATCTAGAGAGTGGGATAGGTTTAATAACTACCCTAACCCTAACGCGTACCCTAACCCTAACCCCTACCCTAACCCTAACACGTACCCTAATCCTAACCCGTACCCTAAACCGAGCCCTAACCTTCAAACTAACCCTAACCCTAACCCACACCCTACGCCATACACGAACCCGTACCCGAAACCGTACCCTAAGCCGTACCCTAACCCTAACCCTAACCCTAAACCTAACCCTAACCCTAAGCTACCCTTGACTGCTTCTGCCTCCAATAGATTTCCTAAGCACTAGTGTTTTAAGGAACAGGTTAAAAAGAGAATCCTAATGTGATTTCTTGATAATGGGTGTGTTCCTTATCTTCTCCTAGTGTCTAAACTCTTCTCCATGGCTGGACCCCCAAATAATATTCCTTGACGTGCTAAGGGGTATCTAGAGAGTGGGATAGGTTTAATAACTACCCTAACCCTAACGCGTACCCTAACCCTAACACGTACCCTAATCCTAACCCGTACCCTAAACCGAGCCCTAACCCTCAAACTAACCCTAAACCTAACCCTAACCCATACCTTACGCCGTACCCGAACCCGTACCTGAACCCGTACCCTAAGCCGTACCCTAAAGCTAACCCTAACCCTAACCCTAACCCTAACCCTAAGCTACCCTTGACTACTTCTGCCTCCAATAGATTTCCTAAGCACTAGTGTTTTAAGGAAGAGGTTAAAAATAGAATCCTAATGTGATTTCTTGATAATGGGTGTGTTCCTCATCTTCTCCTAGTGTCTAAACTCTTCTCCATGGCTGGACCACCAAATAATATTCCTTGACGTGCTAAGGGTTATCTAGAGAGTGGGATAGGTTTAATAACTACCCTAACCCTAACGCGTACCCTAACCCTAACCCCTACCCTAACCCTAAGACGTACCCTAATCCTAACCCGTAACCTAAACCGAGCCCTAACCCTCAAACTAACCCTAACCCTAACCCTAACCCATACCCTACGCCATACCCGAACCCGTACCCGAACCCGTACACTAAGCCGTACCCTAACCCTAACCCTAACCCTAACCCTAAACCTAAACCTAACCCTAACCCTAAGCTACCCTTCACTGCTTCTGCCTCCAATAGATTTCCTAAGCACTAGTGTATTAAGGAACAGGTTAAGAAGAGAATCCTAATGTGATTTCAGGATAATGGGTGTGTTCCTTATCTTCTCCTACTGTCTAAACTCTTCTCCATGGCTCGACCCCCAAATAATATTCCTTGACGTGCTAAGGGGTATCTAGGGAGTGGGATAGGTTTAATAACTACCCTAACCCTAACGCGTACCCTAACCCTAACCCCTACCCTAACACTAACACGAACCCTAATCCTAACCCGTACCCTAAACCGAGCCCTAACCTTCAAACTAACCCTAACCCTAACCCTAACCCATACCCTACGCCGTACACGAACCCGTACCCGAACCCGTACCCTAAGCCGTACCCTAACCCTAACCCTAACCCTAAGCTACCCTTGACTGCTTCTGCCTCCAATAGATTTCCTAAGCACTAGTGTTTTAAGGAACAGGTTAAAAAGAGAATCCTAATGTGATTTCTTGATAATGGGTGTGTTCCTTATCTTCTCCTAGTGTCTAAACTCTTCTCCATGGCTGGACCCCCAAATAATATTCCTTGACGTGCTAAAGGGTATCTAGAGAGTGGGATAGGTTTAATAACTACCCTAACCCTAACGCGTACCCTAACCCTAACCCCTACCCTAACCCTAACACGAACCCTAATCCTAACCCGTACCCTAAACCGAGCCCTAACCTTCAAACTAACCCTAACCCTAACCCATACCCTACGCCGTACACGAACCCGTACCCGAAACCGTACCCTAAGCCGTACCCTAACCCTAACCCTAACCCTAAACCTAACCCTAACCCTAAGCTACCCTTGAATGCTTCTGCCTCCAATAGATTTCCTAAGCACTAGTGTTTTAAGGAACAGGTTAAACAGAGAATCCTAATGTGATTTCTTGATAATGGGTGTGTTCCCTATCTTCTCCTAGTGTCTAAACACTTCTCCATGGCTGGACACCCAAATAATATTCCTTGACGTGCTAAGGGGTATCTAGAGAGTGGGATAGGTTTAATAACTACCCTAACCCTAACGCGTACCCTAACCCTAACACGTACCCTAATCCTAACCCGTACCCTAAACCGAGCCCTAACCCTCAAACTAACCCTAACCCTAACCCTAAACCATACCCTACGCCGTACCCGAACCCGTACCCGAACCCGTACCCTAACCGTACCCTAAAGCTAACCCTAACCCTAACCCTAACCCTAACCCTAAGCTACCCTTGACTGCTTCTGCCTCCAATAGATTTCCTAAGCACTAGTGTTTTAAGGAACAGGTTAAAAAGAGAATCCTAATGTGATTTCTTGATAATGGGTGTGTTCCTCATCTTCTCCTAGTGTCTAAACTCTTCTCCATGGCTGGACCCCCAAATAATATTCCTTGACGTGCTAAGGGCTATCTAGGGAGTGGGATAGGTTTAATAACTACCCTAACCCTAACGCGTACCCTAACCGTAACCCCTACCCTAACCCTAAGACGTACCCTAATCCTAACCCGTAACCTAAACCGAGCCCTAACCCTCAAACTAACCCTAACCCTAACCCTAACCCATACCCTACGCCATACCCGAACCCGTACCCGAACCCGTACACTAAGCCGTACCCTAACCCTAACCGTAACCCTAACCCTAAACCTAAACCTAACCCTAACCCTAAGCTACCCTTGACTGCTTCTGCCTCCAATAGATTTCCTAAGCACTAGTGTATTAAGGAACAGGTTAAAAAGAGAATCCTAATGTGATTTCAGGATAATGGGTGTGTTCCTTATCTTCTCCTACTGTCTAAACTCTTCTCCATGGCTGGACCCCCAAATAATATTCCTTGACGTGCTAAGGGGTATCTAGGGAGTGGGATAGGTTTAATAACTACCCTAACCCTAACGCGTACCCTAACCCTAAACCCTACCCTAACCCTAACACGTACCCTAATCCTAACCCGTACCCTACACCGAGCCCTAACCCTCAAACTAACCCTAACCCTAACCCTAACCCATATCGTACGCAATACCCAAACCCGTACCCGAACCCGTACCCGAACCCGTACCCTAAGCCGTACCCTAACCCAAACCCTAACCCTAAGCTACCCTTGACTGCTTCTGCCTCCAATAGATTTCCTAAGCACTAGTGTTTTAAGGAACAGGTTAAAAAGAGAATCCTAATGTGATTTATTGATAATGGGTGTGTTCCTTATCTTCTCCTAGTGTCTAAACTCTTCTCCATGGCTGGACCCCCAAATAATATTCCTTGACGTGCTAAAGGGTATCTAGAGAGTGGGATACGTTTAATAACTACCCTAACCCTAACGCGTACCCTAACCCTAACCCCTACCCTAACCCTAACACGTACCCTAATCCTAACCCGTAACCTAAACCGAGCCCTAACCCTCAAACTAACCCTAACCCTAAACCTAACCCATACCCTACGCCGTACCCGAACCCGTACCCGAACCCGTACCCGAACCCGTACCCTAAGCCGTACCCTAACCCTAACCCTAACCCTAAGCTACCCTTGACTGCTTCTGCCTCCAATAGATTTCCTAAGCACTAGTGTTTTAAGGAACAGGTTAAAAAGAGAATCCTAATGTGATTTCTTGATAATGGGTGTGTTCCTTATCTTCTCCTAGTGTCTAAACTCTTCTCCATGGCTGGACCCCCAAATAATATTCCTTGACGTGCTAAGGGGTATCTAGAGAGTGGGATAGGTTTAATAACTACCCTAACCCTAACGCGTACCCTAACCCTAACCCGTACCCTAACCCTAACACGTACCCTAATCCTAACCCGTAACCTAAACCGAGCCCTAACCTTCAAACTAACCCTAACCCTAACCCATACCCTACGCCGTACACGAACCCGTACCCGAAACCGTACCCTAAGCCGTACCCTAACCCTAACCCTAACCCTAAACCTAACCCTAACCCTAAGCTACCCTTGACTGCTTCTGCCTCCAATAGATTTCCTAAGCACTAGTGTTTTAAGGAACAGGTTAAAAAGAGAATCCTAATGTGATTTCTTGATAATGGGTGTGTTCCTTATCTTCTCCTAGTGTCTAAACTCTTCTCCATGGCTGGACACCCAAATAATATTCCTTGACGTGCTAAGGGGTATCTAGAGAGTGGGATAGGTTTAATAACTACCCTAACCCTAACGCGTACCCTAACCCTAACCCCTACCCTAACCCTAACACGTACCCTAATCCTAACCCGTACCCTACACCGAGCCCTAACCCTCAAACTAACCCTAACCCATAACCCTAACCCATATCGTATGCCATACCCAAACCCGTACCCGAACCCGTACCCGAACCCGTACCCTAAGCCGTACCCTAACCCAAACCCTAACCCTAAGCTACCCTTGACTGCTTCTGCCTCCAATAGATTTCCTAAGCACTAGTGTTTTAAGGAACAGGTTAAAAAGAGAATCCTAATGTGATTTCTTGATAATGGGTGTGTTCCTCATCTTCTCCTAGTGTCTAAACTCTTCTCCATGGCTGGACCCCCAAATAATATTCCTTGACGTGCTAAGGGGTATCTAGAGAGTGGGATAGGTTTAATAACTACCCTAACCCTAACGCGTACCCTAACCCTAACCCCTACCCTAACCCTAACACGTACCCTAATCCTAACCCGTACCCTAAACCGAGCCCTAACCTTCAAACTAACCCTAACCCTAACCCATACCCTACGCCATACACGAACCCGTACCCGAAACCGTACCCTAAGCCGTACCCTAACCCTAACCCTAACCCTAAACCTAACCCTAACCCTAAGCTACCCTTGACTGCTTCTGCCTCCAATAGATTTCCTAAGCACTAGTGTTTTAAGGAACAGGTTAAAAAGAGAATCCTAATGTGATTTCTTGATAATGGGTGTGTTCCTCATCTTCTCCTAGTGTCTAAACTCTTCTCCATGGCTGGACCCCCAAATAATATTCCTTGACGTGCTAAGGGGTATCTAGAGAGTGGGATAGGTTTAATAACTACCCTAACCCTAACGCGTACCCTAACCCTAACCCCTACCCTAACCCTAACACGTACCCTAATCCTAACCCGTACCCTAAACCGAGCCCTAACCTTCAAACTAACCCTAACCCTAACCCATAACCTATGCCATACACGAACCCGTACCCGAAACCGTACCCTAAGCCGTACCCAAACCCTAACCCTAACCCTAAACCTAACCCTAACCCTAAGCTACCCTTGACTGCTTCTGCCTCCAATAGATTTCCTAAGCACTAGTATTTTAAGGAACAGGTTAAAAAGAGAATCCTAATGTGATTTCTTGATAATGGGTGTGTTCCTTATCTTCTCCTAGTGTCTAAACTCTTCTCCATGGCTGGACACCCAAATAATATTCCTTGACGTGCTAAGGGGTATCTAGAGAGTGGGATAGGTTTAATAACTACCCTAACCCTAACGCGTACCCTAACCCTAACACGTACCCTAATCCTAACCCGTACCCTAAACCGAGCCCTAACCATCAAACAAACCCTAAACCTAACCCTAACCCATACCCTACGCCGTACCCGAACCCGTACCCGAACCCGTACCCTAAGCCGTACCCTAAAGCTAACCCTAACCCTAACCCTAACCCTAACCCTAAGCTACCCTTGACTGCTTCTGCCTCCAATAGATTTCCTAAGCACTAGTGTTTTAAGGAACAGGTTAAAAAGAGAATCCTAATGTGATTTCTTGATAATGGGTGTGTTCCTCATCTTCTCCTAGTGTCTAAACTCTTCTCCATGGCTGGACCCCCAAATAATATTCCTTGACGTGCTAAGGGGTATCTAGAGAGTGGGATAGGTTTAATAACTACCCTAACCCTAACGCGTACCCTAACCCTAACCCCTACCCTAACCCTAACACGTACCCTAATCCTAACCCGTAACCTAAACCGAGCCCTAACCCTCAAACTAACCCTAACCCTAACCCTAACCCATACCCTACGCCGTACCCGAACCCGTACCTGAACCCGTACCCTAAGCCGTACCCTAACCCTAACCCTAACCCTAAGCTACCCTTGACTGCTTCTGCCTCCAATAGATTTCCTAAGCACTAGTGTTTTAAGGAACAGGTTAAAAAGAGAATCCTAATGTGATTTCTTGATAATGGGTGTGTTCCTTATCTTCTCCTAGTGTCTAAACTCTTCTCCATGGCTGGACCCCCAAATAATATTCCTTGACGTGCTAAGGGGTATCTAGAGAGTGGGATAGGTTTAATAACTACCCTAACCCTAACGCGTACCCTAACCCTAACCCTACCCTAACCCTAACACGTACCCTAATCCTAACCCGTAACCTAAACCGAGCCCTAACCCTCAAACTAACACTAACCCTAAACCTAACCCATACCCTACGCTGTACCGGAACCCGTACCCGAACCCGTACCCGAACCCGTACCCAAACCCGTACCCTAAGCCGTACCCTAACCCTAACCCTAACCCTAAGCTACCCTTGACTGCTTCTGCCTCCAATAGATTTCCTAAGCACTAGTGTTTTAAGGAACAGGTTAAAAAGAGAATCCTAATGTGATTTCTTGATAATGGGTGTGTTCCTTATCTTCTCCTAGTGTCTAAACTCTTCTCCATGGCTGGACACCCAAATAATATTCCTTGACGTGCTAAGGGGTATCTAGAGAGTGGGATAGGTTTAATAACTACCCTAACCCTAACGCGTACCCTAACCCTAACCCCTACCCTAACCCTAACACGTACCCTAATCCTAACCCGTACCCTACACCGAGCCCTAACCCTCAAACTAACCCTAACCCATAACCCTAACCCATATCGTATGCCATACCCAAACCCGTACCCGAACCCGTACCCGAACCCGTACCCTAAGCCGTACCCTAACCCAAACCCTAACCCTAAGCTACCCTTGACTGCTTCTGCCTCCAATAGATTTCCTAAGCACTAGTGTTTTAAGGAACAGGTTAAAAAGAGAATCCTAATGTGATTTCTTGATAATGGGTGTGTTCCTCATCTTCTCCTAGTGTCTAAACTCTTCTCCATGGCTGGACCCCCAAATAATATTCCTTGACGTGCTAAGGGGTATCTAGAGAGTGGGATAGGTTTAATAACTACCCTAACCCTAACGCGTACCCTAACCCTAACCCCTACCCTAACCCTAACACGTACCCTAATCCTAACCCGTACCCTAAACCGAGCCCTAACCTTCAAACTAACCCTAACCCTAACCCATACCCTACGCCATACACGAACCCGTACCCGAAACCGTACCCTAAGCCGTACCCTAACCCTAACCCTAACCCTAAACCTAACCCTAACCCTAAGCTACCCTTGACTGCTTCTGCCTCCAATAGATTTCCTAAGCACTAGTGTTTTAAGGAACAGGTTAAAAAGAGAATCCTAATGTGATTTCTTGATAATGGGTGTGTTCCTCATCTTCTCCTAGTGTCTAAACTCTTCTCCATGGCTGGACCCCCAAATAATATTCCTTGACGTGCTAAGGGGTATCTAGAGAGTGGGATAGGTTTAATAACTACCCTAACCCTAACGCGTACCCTAACCCTAACCCCTACCCTAACCCTAACACGTACCCTAATCCTAACCCGTACCCTAAACCGAGCCCTAACCTTCAAACTAACCCTAACCCTAACCCATAACCTATGCCATACACGAACCCGTACCCGAAACCGTACCCTAAGCCGTACCCAAACCCTAACCCTAACCCTAAACCTAACCCTAACCCTAAGCTACCCTTGACTGCTTCTGCCTCCAATAGATTTCCTAAGCACTAGTATTTTAAGGAACAGGTTAAAAAGAGAATCCTAATGTGATTTCTTGATAATGGGTGTGTTCCTTATCTTCTCCTAGTGTCTAAACTCTTCTCCATGGCTGGACACCCAAATAATATTCCTTGACGTGCTAAGGGGTATCTAGAGAGTGGGATAGGTTTAATAACTACCCTAACCCTAACGCGTACCCTAACCCTAACACGTACCCTAATCCTAACCCGTACCCTAAACCGAGCCCTAACCATCAAACAAACCCTAAACCTAACCCTAACCCATACCCTACGCCGTACCCGAACCCGTACCCGAACCCGTACCCTAAGCCGTACCCTAAAGCTAACCCTAACCCTAACCCTAACCCTAACCCTAAGCTACCCTTGACTGCTTCTGCCTCCAATAGATTTCCTAAGCACTAGTGTTTTAAGGAACAGGTTAAAAAGAGAATCCTAATGTGATTTCTTGATAATGGGTGTGTTCCTCATCTTCTCCTAGTGTCTAAACTCTTCTCCATGGCTGGACCCCCAAATAATATTCCTTGACGTGCTAAGGGGTATCTAGAGAGTGGGATAGGTTTAATAACTACCCTAACCCTAACGCGTACCCTAACCCTAACCCCTACCCTAACCCTAACACGTACCCTAATCCTAACCCGTAACCTAAACCGAGCCCTAACCCTCAAACTAACCCTAACCCTAACCCTAACCCATACCCTACGCCGTACACGAACCCGTACCTGAACCCGTACCCTAAGCCGTACCCTAACCCTAACCCTAACCCTAAGCTACCCTTGACTGCTTCTGCCTCCAATAGATTTCCTAAGCACTAGTGTTTTAAGGAACAGGTTAAAAAGAGAATCCTAATGTGATTTCTTGATAATGGGTGTGTTCCTTATCTTCTCCTAGTGTCTAAACTCTTCTCCATGGCTGGACCCCCAAATAATATTCCTTGACGTGCTAAGGGGTATCTAGAGAGTGGGATAGGTTTAATAACTACCCTAACCCTAACGCGTACCCTAACCCTAACCCTACCCTAACCCTAACACGTACCCTAATCCTAACCCGTAACCTAAACCGAGCCCTAACCCTCAAACTAACACTAACCCTAAACCTAACCCATACCCTACGCTGTACCGGAACCCGTACCCGAACCCGTACCCGAACCCGTACCCTAAGCCGTACCCTAACCCTAACCCTAACCCTAAGCTACCCTTGACTGCTTCTGCCTCCAATAGATTTCCTAAGCACTAGTGTTTTAAGGAACAGGTTAAAAAGAGAATCCTAATGTGATTTCTTGATAATGGGTGTGTTCCTTATCTTCTCCTAGTGTCTAAACTCTTCTCCATGGCTGGACCAGCAAATAATATTCCTTGACGTGCTAAAGGGTATCTAGAGAGTGGGATAGGTTTAATAACTACCCTAACCCTAACGCGTACCCTAACCCTAACCCCTACCCTAACCCTAACACGAACCCTAATCCTAACCCGTACCCTAAACCGAGCCCTAACCTTCAAACTAACCCTAACCCTAACCCATACCCTACGCCGTACACGAACCCGTACCCGAAACCGTACCCTAAGCCGTACCCTAACCCTAACCCTAACCCTAAACCTAACCCTAACCCTAAGCTACCCTTGAATGCTTCTGCCTCCAATAGATTTCCTAAGCACTAGTGTTTTAAGGAACAGGTTAAAAAGAGAATCCTAATGTGATTTCTTGATAATGGGTGTGTTCCCTATCTTCTCCTAGTGTCTAAACACTTCTCCATGGCTGGACACCCAAATAATATTCCTTGACGTGCTAAGGGGTATCTAGAGAGTGGGATAGGTTTAATAACTACCCTAACCCTAACGCGTACCCTAACCCTAACACGTACCCTAATCCTAACCCGTACCCTAAACCGAGCCCTAACCCTCAAACTAACCCTAACCCTAACCCTAACCCATACCCTACGCCGTACCCGAACCCGTACCCGAACCCGTACACTAACCGTACCCTAAAGCTAACCCTAACCCTAACCCTAACCCTAACCCTAAGCTACCCTTGACTGCTTCTGCCTCCAATAGATTTCCTAAGCACTAGTGTTTTAAGGAACAGGTTAAAAAGAGAATCCTAATGTGATTTCTTGATAATGGGTGTGTTCCTCATCTTCTCCTAGTGTCTAAACTCTTCTCCATGGCTGGACCCCCAAATAATATTCCTTGACGTGCTAAGGGCTATCTAGGGAGTGGGATAGGTTTAATAACTACCCTAACCCTAACGCGTACCCTAACCGTAACCCCTACCCTAACCCTAAGACGTACCCTAATCCTAACCCGTAACCTAAACCGAGCCCTAAACCTCAAACTAACCCTAACCCTAACCCTAACCCATACCCTACGCCATACCCGAACCCGTACCCGAACCCGTACACTAAGCCGTACCCTAACCCTAACCGTAACCCTAACCCTAAACCTAAACCTAACCCTAACCCTAAGCTACCCTTGACTGCTTCTGCCTCCAATAGATTTCCTAAGCACTAGTGTATTAAGGAACAGGTTAAAAAGAGAATCCTAATGTGATTTCAGGATAATGGGTGTGTTCCTTATATTCTCCTACTGTCTAAACTCTTCTCCATGGCTGGACCCCCAAATAATATTCCTTGACGTGCTAAGGGGTATCTAGGGAGTGGGATAGGTTTAATAACTACCCTAACCCTAACGGGTACCCTAACCCTAAACCCTACCCTAACCCTAACACGTACCCTAATCCTAACCCGTACCCTACACCGAGCCCTAACCCTCAAATTAACCCTAACCCTAACCCTAACCCATATCGTACGCCATACCCAAACCCGTACCCGAACCCGTACCCGAACCCGTACCCTAAGCCGTACCCTAACCCAAACCCTAACCCTAAGCTACCCTTGACTGCTTCTGCCTCCAATAGATTTCCTAAGCACTAGTGTTTTAAGGAACAGGTTAAAAAGAGAATCCTAATGTGATTTCTTGATAATGGGTGTGTTCCTTATCTTCTCCTAGTGTCTAAACTCTTCTCCATGGCTGGACCCCCAAATAATATTCCTTGACGTGCTAAAGGGTATCTAGAGAGTGGGATAGGTTTAATAACTACCCTAACCCTAACGCGTACCGTAACCCTAACCCCTACCCTAACCCTAACACGAACCCTAATCCTAACCCGTACCCTAAACCGAGCCCTAACCTTCAAACGAACCCTAACCCTAACCCAAACCCATACCCTACGCCGTACACGAACCCGTACCCGAACCCGTACCCTAAGCCGTGTCCTAACCCTAGCCCTAACCCTAACCCTAACCCTAAGCTACCCTTGACTGCTTCTGCCTCCAATAGATTTCCTAAGCACTAGTGTTTTAAGGAACAGGTTAAAAAGAGAATCCTAATGTGATTTCTTGATAATGGGTGTGTTCCTTATCTTCTCATAGTGTCTAAACTCTTCTCCATGGCTGGACCCCCAAATAATATTCCTTGACGTGCTAAGGGGTATCTAGAGAGTGGGATAGGTTTAATAACTACCCTAACCCTAACGCGTACCCTAACCCTAACCCCTACCCTAACCCTAACACGAACCCTAATCCTAACCCGTACCCTAAACCGAGCCCTAACCTTCAAACTAACCCTAACCCTAACCCATACCCTACGCCGTACACGAACCCGTACCCGAAACCGTACCCTAAGCCGTACCCTAACCCTAACCCTAACCCTAAACCTAACCCTAACCCTAAGCTACCCTTGAATGCTTCTGCCTCCAATAGATTTCCTAAGCACTAGTGTTTTAAGGAACAGGTTAAACAGAGAATCCTAATGTGATTTCTTGATAATGGGTGTGTTCCCTATCTTCTCCTAGTGTCTAAACACTTCTCCATGGCTGGACACCCAAATAATATTCCTTGACGTGCTAAGGGGTATCTAGAGAGTGGGATAGGTTTAATAACTACCCTAACCCTAACGCGTACCCTAACCCTAACACGTACCCTAATCCTAACCCGTACCCTAAACCGAGCCCTAACCCTCAAACTAACCCTAACCCTAACCCTAAACCATACCCTACGCCGTACCCGAACCCGTACCCGAACCCGTACCCTAACCGTACCCTAAAGCTAACCCTAACCCTAACCCTAACCCTAACCCTAAGCTACCCTTGACTGCCTCTGCCTCCAATAGATTTCCTAAGCACTAGTGTTTTAAGGAACAGGTTAAAAAGAGAATCCTAATGTGATTTCTTGATAATGGGTGTGTTCCTCATCTTCTCCTAGTGTCTAAACTCTTCTCCATGGCTGGACCCCCAAATAATATTCCTTGACGTGCTAAGGGCTATCTAGGGAGTGGGATAGGTTTAATAACTACCCTAACCCTAACGCGTACCCTAACCGTAACCCCTACCCTAACCCTAAGACGTACCCTAATCCTAACCCGTAACCTAAACCGAGCCCTAACCCTCAAACTAACCCTAACCCTAACCCTAACCCATACCCTACGCCATACCCGAACCCGTACCCGAACCCGTACACTAAGCCGTACCCTAACCCTAACCGTAACCCTAACCCTAAACCTAAACCTAACCCTAACCCTAAGCTACCCTTGACTGCTTCTGCCTCCAATAGATTTCCTAAGCACTAGTGTATTAAGGAACAGGTTAAAAAGAGAATCCTAATGTGATTTCAGGATAATGGGTGTGTTCCTTATCTTCTCCTACTGTCTAAACTCTTCTCCATGGCTGGACCCCCAAATAATATTCCTTGACGTGCTAAGGGGTATCTAGGGAGTGGGATAGGTTTAATAACTACCCTAACCCTAAGGCGTACCCTAACCCTAAACCCTACCCTAACCCTAACACGTACCCTAATCCTAACCCGTACCCTACACCGAGCCCTAACCCTCAAACTAACCCTAACCCTAACCGTAACCCATATCGTACGCAATACCCAAACCCGTACCCGAACCCGTACCCGAACCCGTACCCTAAGCCGTACCCTAACCCAAACCCTAACCCTAAGCTACCCTTGACTGCTTCTGCCTCCAATAGATTTCCTAAGCACTAGTGTTTTAAGGAACAGGTTAAAAAGAGAATCCTAATGTGATTTATTGATAATGGGTGTGTTCCTTATCTTCTCCTAGTGTCTAAACTCTTCTCCATGCCTGGACCCCCAAATAATATTCCTTGACGTGCTAAAGGGTATCTAGAGAGTGGGATAGGTTTAATAACTACCCTAACCCTAACGCGTACCCTAACCCTAACCCCTACCCTAACCCTAACACGTACCCTAATCCTAACCCGTAACCTAAACCGAGCCCTAACCCTCAAACTAACCCTAACCCTAAACCTAACCCATACCCTACGCCGTACCCGAACCCGTACCCGAAACCGTACCCGAACCCGTACCCTAAGCCGTACCCTAACCCTAACCCTAACCCTAAGCTACCCTTGACTGCTTCTGCCTCCAATAGATTTCCTAAGCACTAGTGTTTTAAGGAACAGGTTAAAAAGAGAATCCTAATGTGATTTCTTGATAATGGGTGTGTTCCTTATCTTCTCCTAGTGTCTAAACTCTTCTCCATGGCTGGACACCCAAATAATATTCCTTGACGTGCTAAGGGGTATCTAGAGAGTGGGATAGGTTTAATAACTACCCTAACCCTAACGCGTACCCTAACCCTAACCCCTACCCTAACCCTAACACGTACCCTAATCCTAACCCGTACCCTACACCGAGCCCTAACCCTCAAACTAACCCTAACCCTAACCCTAACCCATATCGTATGCCATACCCAAACCCGTACCCGAACCCGTACCCGAACCCGTACCCTAAGCCGTACCCTAACCCAAAACCTAACCCTAAGCTACCCTTGACTGCTTCTGCCTCCAATAGATTTCCTAAGCACTAGTGTTTTAAGGAACAGGTTAAAAAGAGAATCCTAATGTGATTTCTTGATAATGGGTGTGTTCCTCATCTTCTCCTAGTGTCTAAACTCTTCTCCATGGCTGGACCCCCAAATAATATTCCTTGACGTGCTAAGGGGTATCTAGAGAGTGGGATAGGTTTAATAACTACCCTAACCCTAACGCGTACCCTAACCCTAACCCCTACCCTAACCCTAACACGTACCCTAATCCTAACCCGTACCCTAAACCGAGCCCTAACCTTCAAACTAACCCTAACCCTAACCCATACCCTACGCCATACACGAACCCGTACCCGAAACCGTACCCTAAGCCGTACCCTAACCCTAACCCTAACCCTAAACCTAACCCTAACCCTAAGCTACCCTTGACTTCTTCTGCCTCCAATAGATTTCCTAAGCACTAGTGTTTTAAGGAACAGGTTAAAAAGAGAATCCTAATGTGATTTCTTGATAATGGGTGTGTTCCTCATCTTCTCCTAGTGTCTAAACTCTTCTCCATGGCTGGACCCCCAAATAATATTCCTTGACGTGCTAAGGGGTATCTAGAGAGTGGGATAGGTTTAATAACTACCCTAACCCTAACGCGTACCCTAACCCTAACCCCTACCCTAACCCTAACACGTACCCTAATCCTAACCCGTACCCTAAACCGAGCCCTAACCTTCAAACTAACCCTAACCCTAACCCATACCCTACGCCGTACACGAACCCGTACCCGAAACCGTACCCTAAGCCGTACCCTAACCCTAACCCTAACCCTAAACCTAACCCTAACCCTAAGCTACCCTTGAATGCTTCTGCCTCCAATAGATTTCCTAAGCACTAGTGTTTTAAGGAACAGGTTAAACAGAGAATCCTAATGTGATTTCTTGATAATGGGTGTGTTCCCTATCTTCTCCTAGTGTCTAAACACTTCTCCATGGCTGGACACCCAAATAATATTCCTTGACGTGCTAAGGGGTATCTAGAGAGTGGGATAGGTTTAATAACTACCCTAACCCTAACGCGTACCCTAACCCTAACACGTACCCTAATCCTAACCCGTACCCTAAACCGAGCCCTAACCCTCAAACTAACCCTAACCCTAACCCTAAACCATACCCTACGCCGTACCCGAACCCGTACCCGAACCCGTACCCTAACCGTACCCTAAAGCTAACCCTAACCCTAACCCTAACCCTAACCCTAAGCTACCCTTGACTGCTTCTGCCTCCAATAGATTTCCTAAGCACTAGTGTTTTAAGGAACAGGTTAAAAAGAGAATCCTAATGTGATTTCTTGATAATGGGTGTGTTCCTCATCTTCTCCTAGTGTCTAAACTCTTCTCCATGGCTGGACCCCCAAATAATATTCCTTGACGTGCTAAGGGCTATCTAGGGAGTGGGATAGGTTTAATAACTACCCTAACCCTAACGCGTACCCTAACCGTAACCCCTACCCTAACCCTAAGACGTACCCTAATCCTAACCCGTAACCTAAACCGAGCCCTAACCCTCAAACTAACCCTAACCCTAACCCTAACCCATACCCTACGCCATACCCGAACCCGTACCCGAACCCGTACACTAAGCCGTACCCTAACCCTAACCGTAACCCTAACCCTAAACCTAAACCTAACCCTAACCCTAAGCTACCCTTGACTGCTTCTGCCTCCAATAGATTTCCTAAGCACTAGTGTATTAAGGAACAGGTTAAAAAGAGAATCCTAATGTGATTTCAGGATAATGGGTGTGTTCCTTATCTTCTCCTACTGTCTAAACTCTTCTCCATGGCTGGACCCCCAAATAATATTCCTTGACGTGCTAAGGGGTATCTAGGGAGTGGGATAGGTTTAATAACTACCCTAACCCTAACGCGTACCCTAACCCTAAACCCTACCCTAACCCTAACACGTACCCTAATCCTAACCCGTACCCTACACCGAGCCCTAACCCTCAAACTAACCCTAACCCTAACCCTAACCCATATCGTACGCAATACCCAAACCCGTACCCGAACCCGTACCCGAACCCGTACCCTAAGCCGTACCCTAACCCAAACCCTAACCCTAAGCTACCCTTGACTGCTTCTGCCTCCAATAGATTTCCTAAGCACTAGTGTTTTAAGGAACAGGTTAAAAAGAGAATCCTAATGTGATTTATTGATAATGGGTGTGTTCCTTATCTTCTCCTAGTGTCTAAACTCTTCTCCATGGCTGGACCCCCAAATAATATTCCTTGACGTGCTAAAGGGTATCTAGAGAGTGGGATAGGTTTAATAACTACCCTAACCCTAACGCGTACCCTAACCCTAACCCCTACCCTAACCCTAACATGTACCCTAATCCTAACCCGTAACCTAAACCGAGCCCTAACCCTCAAACTAACCCTAACCCTAAACCTAACCCATACCCTACGCCGTACCCGAACCCGTACCCGAAACCGTACCCGAACCCATACCCTAAGCCGTACCCTAACCCTAACCCTAACCCTAAGCTACCCTTGACTGCTTCTGCCTCCAATAGATTTCCTAAGAACTAGTGTTTTAAGGAACAGGTTAAAAAGAGAATCCTAATGTGATTTCTTGATAATGGGTGTGTTCCTTATCTTCTCCTAGTGTCTAAACTCTTCTCCATGGCTGGACCCCCAAATAATATTCCTTGACGTGCTAAGGGGTATCTAGAGAGTGGGATAGGTTTAATAACTACCCTAACCCTAACGCGTACCCTAACCCTAACCCGTACCCTAACCCTAACACGTACCCTAATCCTAACCCGTAACCTAAACCGAGCCCTAACCTTCAAACTAACCCTAACCCTAACCCATACCCTACGCCGTACACGAACCCGTACCCGAAACCGTACCCTAAGCCGTACCCTAACCCTAACCCTAACCCTAAACCTAACCCTAACCCTAAGCTACCCTTGACTGCTTCTGCCTCCAATAGATTTCCTAAGCACTAGTGTTTTAAGGAACAGGTTAAAAAGAGAATCCTAATGTGATTTCTTGATAATGGGTGTGTTCCTTATCTTCTCCTAGTGTCTAAACTCTTCTCCATGGCTGGACACCCAAATAATATTCCTTGACGTGCTAAGGGGTATCTAGAGAGTGGGATAGGTTTAATAACTACCCTAACCCTAACGCGTACCCTAACCCTAACCCCTACCCTAACCCTAACACGTACCCTAATCCTAACCCGTACCCTACACCGAGCCCTAACCCTCAAACTAACCCTAACCCTAACCCTAACCCATATCGTATGCCATACCCAAACCCGTACCCGAACCCGTACCCGAACCCGTACCCTAAGCCGTACCCTAACCCAAACCCTAACCCTAAGCTACCCTTGACTGCTTCTGCCTCCAATAGATTTCCTAAGCACTAGTGTTTTAAGGAACAGGTTAAAAAGAGAATCCTAATGTGATTTCTTGATAATGGGTGTGTTCCTCATCTTCTCCTAGTGTCTAAACTCTTCTCCATGGCTGGACCCCCAAATAATATTCCTTGACGTGCTAAGGGGTATCTAGAGAGTGGGATAGGTTTAATAACTACCCTAACCCTAACGCGTACCCTAACCCTAACCCCTACCCTAACCCTAACACGTACCCTAATCCTAAACCGTACCCTAAACCGAGCCCTAACCTTCAAACTAACCCTAACCCTAACCCATACCCTACGCCATACACGAACCCGTACCCGAAACCGTACCCTAAGCCGTACCCTAACCCTAACCCTAACCCTAAACCTAACCCTAACCCTAAGCTACCCTTGACTGCTTCTGCCTCCAATAGATTTCCTAAGCACTAGTGTTTTAAGGAACAGGTTAAAAAGAGAATCCTAATGTGATTTCTTGATAATGGGTGTGTTCCTCATCTTCTCCTAGTGTCTAAACTCTTCTCCATGGCTGGACCCCCAAATAATATTCCTTGACGTGCTAAGGGGTATCTAGAGAGTGGGATAGGTTTAATAACTACCCTAACCCTAACGCGTACCCTAACCCTAACCCCTACCCTAACCCTAACACGTACCCTAATCCTAACCCGTACCCTAAACCGAGCCCTAACCTTCAAACTAACCCTAACCCTAACCCATACCCTACGCCGTACACGAACCCGTACCCGAAACCGTACCCTAAGCCGTACCCTAACCCTAACCCTAACCCTAAACCTAACCCTAACCCTAAGCTACCCTTGAATGCTTCTGCCTCCAATAGATTTCCTAAGCACTAGTGTTTTAAGGAACAGGTTAAACAGAGAATCCTAATGTGATTTCTTGATAATGGGTGTGTTCCCTATCTTCTCCTAGTGTCTAAACACTTCTCCATGGCTGGACACCCAAATAATATTCCTTGACGTGCTAAGGGGTATCTAGAGAGTGGGATAGGTTTAATAACTACCCTAACCCTAACGCGTACCCTAACCCTAACCCCTACCCTAACCCTAACACGTACCCTAATCCTAAACCGTACACTAAACCGAGCCCTAACCTTCAAACTAACCCTAACCCTAACCCATACCCTACGCCATACACGAACCCGTACCCGAAACCGTACCCTAAGCCGTACCCTAACCCTAACCCTAACCCTAAACCTAACCCTAACCCTAAGCTACCCTTGACTGCTTCTGCCTCCAATAGATTTCCTAAGCACTAGTGTTTTAAGGAACAGGTTAAAAAGAGAATCCTAATGTGATTTCTTGATAATGGGTGTGTTCCTCATCTTCTCCTAGTGTCTAAACTCTTCTCCATGGCTGGACCCCCAAATAATATTCCTTGACGTGCTAAGGGGTATCTAGAGAGTGGGATAGGTTTAATAACTACCCTAACCCTAACGCGTACCCTAACCCTAACCCCTACCCTAACCCTAACACGTACCCTAATCCTAACCCGTACCCTAAACCGAGCCCTAACCTTCAAACTAACCCTAACCCTAACCCATAACCTACGCCATACACGAACCCGTACCCGAAACCGTACCCTAAGCCGTACCCTAACCCTAACCCTAACCCTAAACCTAACCCTAACCCTAAGCTACCCTTGACTGCTTCTGCCTCCAATAGATTTCCTAAGCACTAGTATTTTAAGGAACAGGTTAAAAAGAGAATCCTAATGTGATTTCTTGATAATGGGTGTGTTCCTTATCTTCTCCTAGTGTCTAAACTCTTCTCCATGGCTGGACACCCAAATAATATTCCTTGACGTGCTAAGGGGTATCTAGAGAGTGGGATAGGTTTAATAACTACCCTAACCCTAACGCGTACCCTAACCCTAACACGTACCCTAATCCTAACCCGTACCCTAAACCGAGCCCTAACCATCAAACAAACCCTAAACCTAACCCTAACCCATACCCTACGCCGTACCCGAACCCGTACCCGAACCCGTACCCTAAGCCGTACCCTAAAGCTAACCCTAACCCTAACCCTAACCCTAACCCTAAGCTACCCTTGACTGCTTCTGCCTCCAATAGATTTCCTAAGCACTAGTGTTTTAAGGAACAGGTTAAAAAGAGAATCCTAATGTGATTTCTTGATAATGGGTGTGTTCCTCATCTTCTCCTAGTGTCTAAACTCTTCTCCATGGCTGGACCCCCAAATAATATTCCTTGACGTGCTAAGGGGTATCTAGAGAGTGGGATAGGTTTAATAACTACCCTAACCCTAACGCGTACCCTAACCCTAACCCCTACCCTAACCCTAACACGTACCCTAATCCTAACCCGTAACCTAAACCGAGCCCTAACCCTCAAACTAACCCTAACCCTAACCCTAACCCATACCCTACGCCGTACCCGAACCCGTACCTGAACCCGTACCCTAAGCCGTACCCTAACCCTAACCCTAACCCTAAGCTAACCTTGACTGCTTCTGCCTCCAATAGATTTCCTAAGCACTAGTGTTTTAAGGAACAGGTTAAAAAGAGAATCCTAATGTGATTTCTTGATAATGGGTGTGTTCCTTATCTTCTCCTAGTGTCTAAACTCTTCTCCATGGCTGGACCCCCAAATAATATTCCTTGACGTGCTAAGGAGTATCTAGAGAGTGGGATAGGTTTAATAACTACCCTAACCCTAACGCGTACCCTAACCCTAACCCTACCCTAACCCTAACACGTACCCTAATCCTAACCCGTAACCTAAACCGAGCCCTAACCCTCAAACTAACACTAACCCTAAACCTAACCCATACCCTACGCTGTACCAGAACCCGTACCCGAACCCGTACCCGAACCCGTACCCTAAGCCGTACCCTAACCCTAACCCTAACCCTAAGCTACCCTTGACTGCTTCTGCCTCCAATAGATTTCCTAAGCACTAGTGTTTTAAGGAACAGGTTAAAAAGAGAATCCTAATGTGATTTCTTGATAATGGGTGTGTTCCTTATCTTCTCCTAGTGTCTAAACTCTTCTCCATGGCTGGACCCCCAAATAATATTCCTTGACGTGCTAAAGGGTATCTAGAGAGTGGGATAGGTTTAATAACTACCCTAACCCTAACGCGTACCCTAACCCTAACCCCTACCCTAACCCTAACACGAACCCTAATCCTAACCCGTACCCTAAACCGAGCCCTAACCTTCAAACTAACCCTAACCCTAACCCATACCCTACGCCGTACACGAACCCGTACCCGAAACCGTACCCTAAGCCGTACCCTAACCCTAACCCTAACCCTAAACCTAACCCTAACCCTAAGCTACCCTTGAATGCTTCTGCCTCCAATAGATTTCCTAAGCACTAGTGTTTTAAGGAACAGGTTAAAAAGAGAATCCTAATGTGATTTCTTGATAATGGGTGTGTTCCCTATCTTCCCCTAGTGTCTAAACACTTCTCCATGGCTGGACACCCAAATAATATTCCTTGACGTGCTAAGGGGTATCTAGAGAGTGGGATAGGTTTAATAACTACCCTAACCCTAACGCGTACCCTAACCCTAACACGTACCCTAATCCTAACCCGTACCCTAAACCGAGCCCTAACCCTCAAACTAACCCTAACCCTAACCCTAACCCATACCCTACGCCGTACCCGAACCCGTACCCGAACCCGTACCCTAACCGTACCCTAAAGCTAACCCTAACCCTAACCCTAACCCTAACCCTAAGCTACCCTTGACTGCTTCTGCCTCCAATAGATTTCCTAAGCACTAGTGTTTTAAGGAACAGGTTAAAAAGAGAATCCTAATGTGATTTCTTGATAATGGGTGTGTTCCTCATCTTCTCCTAGTGTCTAAACTCTTCTCCATGGCTGGACCCCCAAATAATATTCCTTGACGTGCTAAGGGCTATCTAGGGAGTGGGATAGGTTTAATAACTACCCTAACCCTAACGCGTACCCTAACCGTAACCCCTACCCTAACCCTAAGACGTACCCTAATCCTAACCCGTAACCTAAACCGAGCCCTAAACCTCAAACTAACTCTAACCCTAACCCTAACCCATACCCTACGCCATACCCGAACCCGTACCCGAACCCGTACACTAAGCCGTACACTAACCCTAACCGTAACCCTAACCCTAAACCTAAACCTAACCCTAACCCTAAGCTACCCTTGACTGCTTCTGCCTCCAATAGATTTCCTAAGCACTAGTGTATTAAGGAACAGGTTAAAAAGAGAATCCTAATGTGATTTCAGGATAATGGGTGTGTTCCTTATCTTCTCCTACTGTCTAAACTCTTCTCCATGGCTGGACCCCCAAATAATATTCCTTGACGTGCTAAGGGGTATCTAGGGAGTGGGATAGGTTTAATAACTACCCTAACCCTAACGGGTACCCTAACCCTAAACCCTACCCTAACCCTAACACGTACCCTAATCCTAACCCGTACCCTAAACCGAGCCCTAACCCTCAAACTAACCCTAACCCTAACCCTAACCCATACCCTACGCCGTACCCGAACCCGTACCCGAACCCGTACCCTAAGCCGAACCCTAAAGCTAACCCTAACACTAACCCTAACCCTAACCCTAAGATACCCTTGACTGCTTCTACCTCCAAAAGATTTCCTAAGCACTAGTGTTTTAAGGAACAGGTTAAAAAGA
Organism: Eschrichtius robustus; assembly: GCF_028021215.1. Lineage (NCBI taxonomy): Eukaryota > Metazoa > Chordata > Mammalia > Artiodactyla > Eschrichtiidae > Eschrichtius > Eschrichtius robustus. The sequence continues at coordinate 1,160,119 of NW_027175168.1, forward strand.
GAATCCTAATGTGATTTCTTGATAATGGGTGCGTTCCTCATCTTCTCCTACTGTCTAAATTCTTCCCCATGGCTGGACCCCCAAATAATATTCCTTGACGTGCTAAGGGATATCTAGGGAGTGGGATAGGTTTAATAACTACCCTAACCCTAACGCGTACCCTAACCCTAACCCCTACCCTAACCCTAACACGAACCCTAATCCTAACCCGTACCCTAAACCGAGCCCTAACCTTCAAACTAACCCTAACCCTAACCCTAACCCATACCCTACGCCATACACGAACCCGTACCCGAACCCGTACCCTAAGCCGTACCCTAACCCTAACCCTAACCCTAACCCTAAGCTACCCTTGACTGCTTCTGCCTCCAATAGATTTCCTAAGCACTAGTGTTTTAAGGAACAGGTTAAAAAGAGAATCCTAATGTGATTTCTTGATAATGGGTGTGTTCCTTATCTTCTCCTAGTGTCTAAACTCTTCTCCATGGCTGGACACCCAAATAATATTCCTTGACGTGCTAAGGGGTATCTAGAGAGTGGGATAGGTTTAATAACTACCCTAACCCTAACGCGTACCCTAACCCTAACCCCTACCCTAACCCTAACACGTACCCTAATCCTAACCCGTACCCTACACCGAGCCCTAACCCTCAAACTAACCCTAACCCTAACCCTAACCCATATCGTATGCCATACCCAAACCCGTACCCGAACCCGTACCCGAACCCGTACCCTAAGCCGTACCCTAACCCAAACCCTAACCCTAAGCTACCCTTGACTGCTTCTGCCTCCAATAGATTTCCTAAGCACTAGTGTTTTAAGGAACAGGTTAAAAAGAGAATCCTAATGTGATTTCTTGATAATGGGTGTGTTCCTCATCTTCTCCTAGTGTCTAAACTCTTCTCCATGGCTGGACCCCCAAATAATATTCCTTGACGTGCTAAGGGGTATCTAGAGAGTGGGATAGGTTTAATAACGACCCTAACCCTAACGCGTACCCTAACCCTAACCCCTACCCTAACCCTAACACGTACCCTAATCCTAACCCGTACCCTAAACCGAGCCCTAACCTTCAAACTAACCCTAACCCTAACCCATACCCTACGCCATACACGAACCCGTACCCGAAACCGTACCCTAAGCCGTACCCTAACCCTAACCCTAACCCTAAACCTAACCCTAACCCTAAGCTACCCTTGACTGCTTCTGCCTCCAATAGATTTCCTAAGCACTAGTGTTTTAAGGAACAGGTTAAAAAGAGAATCCTAATGTGATTTCTTGATAATGGGTGTGTTCCTCATCTTCTCCTAGTGTCTAAACTCTTCTCCATGGCTGGACCCCCAAATAATATTCCTTGACGTGCTAAGGGGTATCTAGAGAGTGGGGTAGGTTTAATAACTACCCTAACCCTAACGCGTACCCTAACCCTAAACCCTACCCTAACCCTAACACGTACCCTAATCCTAACCCGTACCCTAAACCGAGCCCTAACCTTCAAACTAACCCTAACCCTAACCCATACCCTACGCCATACACGAACCCGTACCCGAAACCGTACCCTAAGCCGTACCCTAACCCTAACCCTAACCCTAAACCTAACCCTAACCCTAAGCTACCCTTGACTGCTTCTGCCTCCAATAGATTTCCTAAGCACTAGTGTTTTAAGGAACAGGTTAAAAAGAGAATCCTAATGTGATTTCTTGATAATGGGTGTGTTCCTTATCTTCTCCTAGTGTCTAAACTCTTCTCCATGGCTGGACACCCAAATAATATTCCTTGACGTGCTAAGGGGTATCTAGAGGGTGGGATAGGTTTAATAACTACCCTAACCCTAACGCGTACCCTAACCCTAACACGTACCCTAATCCTAACCCGTACCCTAAACCGAGCCCTAACCATCAAACAAACCCTAAACCTAACCCTAACCCATACCCTACGCCGTACCCGAACCCGTACCCGAACCCGTACCCTAAGCCGTACCCTAAAGCTAACCCTAACCCTAACCCTAACCCTAACCCTAAGCTACCCTTGACTGCTTCTGCCTCCAATAGATTTCCTAAGCACTAGTGTTTTAAGGAACAGGTTAAAAAGAGAATCCTAATGTGATTTCTTGATAATGGGTGTGTTCCTCATCTTCTCCTATTGTCTAAACTCTTCTCCATGGCTGGACCCCCAAATAATATTCCTTGACGTGCTAAGGGGTATCTAGAGAGTGGGATAGGTTTAATAACTACCCTAACCCTAACGCGTACCCTAACCCTAACCCCTACCCTAACCCTAACACGTACCCTAATCCTAACCCGTAACCTAAACCGAGCCCTAACCCTCAAACTAACCCTAACCCTAACCCTAACCCATACCCTACGCCGTACCCGAACCCGTACCTGAACCCGTACCCTAAGCCGTACCCTAACCCTAACCCTAACCCTAAGCTACCCTTGACTGCTTCTGCCTCCAATAGATTTCCTAAGCACTAGTGTTTTAAGGAACAGGTTAAAAAGAGAATCCTAATGTGATTTCTTGATAATGGGTGTGTTCCTTATCTTCTCCTACTGTCTAAACTCTTCTCCATGGCTGGACCCCCAAATAATATTCCTTGACGTGCTAAGGGGTATCTAGAGAGTGGGATAGGTTTAATAACTACCCTAACCCTAACGCGTACCCTAACCCTAACCCCTACCCTAACCCTAACACGTACCCTAATCCTAACCCGTACCCTAAACCGAGCCCTAACCTTCAAACTAACCCTAACCCTAACCCATACCCTACGCCATACACGAACCCGTACCCGAAACCGTACCCTAAGCCGTACCCTAACCCTAACCCTAACCCTAAACCTAACCCTAACCCTAAGCTACCCTTGACTGCTTCTGCCTCCAATAGATTTCCTAAGCACTAGTGTTTTAAGGAACAGGTTAAAAAGAGAATCCTAATGTGATTTCTTGATAATGGGTGTGTTCCTTATCTTCTCCTAGTGTCTAAACTCTTCTCCATGGCTGGACACCCAAATAATATTCCTTGACGTGCTAAGGGGTATCTAGAGAGTGGGATAGGTTTAATAACTACCCTAACCCTAACGCGTACCCTAACCCTAACACGTACACTAATCCTAACCCGTACCCTAAACCGAGCCCTAACCCTCAAACTAACCCTAACCCTAACCCTAACCCATACCCTACGCCGTACCCGAACCCGTACCCGAACCCGTACCCTAAGCCGTACCCTAAAGCTAACCCTAACCCTAACCCTAAGCTACCCTTGACTGCTTCTGCCTCCAATAGATTTCCTAAGCACTAGTGTTTTAAGGAACAGGTTAAAAAGAGAATCCTAATGTGATTTCTTGATAATGGGTGTGTTCCTCATCTTCTCCTAGTGTCTAAACTCTTCTCCATGGCTGGACCCCCAAATAATATTCCTTGACGTGCTAAGGGTTATCTAGAGAGTGGGATAGGTTTAATAACTACCCTAACCCTAACGCGTACCCTAACCCTAACCCCTACCCTAACCCTAAGACGTACCCTAATCCTAACCCGTAACCTAAACCGAGCCCTAACCCTCAAACTAACCCTAACCCTAACCCTAACCCATACCCTACGCCATACCCGAACCCGTACCCGAACCCGTACACTAAGCCGTACCCTAACCCTAACCCTAACCCTAACCCTAAACCTAAACCTAACCCTAACCCTAAGCTACCCTTCACTGCTTCTGCCTCCAATAGATTTCCTAAGCACTAGTGTATTAAGGAGCAGGTTAAAAAGAGAATCCTAATGTGATTTCAGGATAATGGGTGTGTTCCTTATCTTCTCCTACTGTCTAAACTCTTCTCCATGGCTGGACCTCCAAATAATATTCCTTGACGTGCTAAGGGGTATCTAGGGAGTGGGATAGGTTTAATAACTACCCTAACCCTAACGCGTACCCTAACCCTAACCCCTACCCTAACCCTAACACGAACCCTAATCCTAACCCGTACCCTAAACCGAGCCCTAACCTTCAAACTAACCCTAACCCTAACCCTAACCCATACCCTACGCCGTACACGAACCCGTACCCGAACCCGTACCCTAAGCCGTACCCTAACCCTAACCCTAACCCTAAGCTACCCTTGACTGCTTCTGCCTCCAATAGATTTCCTAAGCACTAGTGTTTTAAGGAACAGGTTAAAAAGAGAATCCTAATGTGATTTCTTGATAATGGGTGTGTTCCTTATCTTCTCCTAGTGTCTAAACTCTTCTCCATGGCTGGACCCCCAAATAATATTCCTTGACGTGCTAAGGGGTATCTAGAGAGTGGGATAGGTTTAATAACTACCCTAACCCTAACGCGTACCCTAACCCTAAACCCTACCCTAACCCTAACATGTACCCTAATCCTAACCCGTACCCTACACCGAGCCCTAACCCTCAAAGTAACCCTAACCCTAACCCTAACCCATATCGTACGCCATACCCAAACCCGTACCCGAACCCGTACCCGAACCCGTACCCTAAGCCGTACCCTAACCCAAACCCTAACCCTAAGCTACCCTTGACTGCTTCTGCCTCCAATAGATTTCCTAAGCACTAGTGTTTTAAGGAACAGGTTAAAAAGAGAATCCTAATGTGATTTATTGATAATGGGTGTGTTCCTTATCTTCTCCTAGTGTCTAAACTCTTCTCCATGGCTGGACACCCAAATAATATTACTTGACGTGCTAAGGGGTATCTAGAGAGTGGGATAGGTTTAATAACTACCCTAACCCTAACGCGTACCCTAACCCTAACCCCTACCCTAACCCTAACACGTACCATAATCCTAAACCGTAACCTAAACCGAGCCCTAACCCTCAAACTAACCCTAACCCTAAACCTAACCCATACCCTACGCCGTACCCGAACCCGTACCCGAACCCGTACCCGAACCCGTACCCTAAGCCGTACCCTAACCCTAACCCTAACCCTAAGCTACCCTTGACTGCTTCTGCCTCCAATAGATTTCCTAAGCAGTAGTGTTTTAAGGAACAGGTTAAAAAGAGAATCCTAATGTGATTTCTTGATAATGGGTGTGTTCCTTACCTTCTCCTAGTGTCTAAACTCTTCTCCATGGCTGGACCCCCAAATAATATTCCTTGACGTGCTAAAGGGTATCTAGAGAGTGGGATAGGTTTAATAACTACCCTAACCCTAACGCGTACCCTAACCCTAACCCCTACCCTAACCGTAACACGTACCCTAACCCTAAACCCTACCCTAACCCTAACACGAACCCTAATCCTATCCCGTACCCTAAACCGAGCCCTAACCTTCAAACTAACCCTAACCCTAACCCATACCCTACGCCGTACACGAACCCGTACCCGAAACCGTACCCTAAGCCGTACCCTAACCCTAACCCTAACCCTAAACCTAACCCTAACCCTAAGCTACCCTTGACTGCTTCTGCCTCCAATAGATTTCCTAAGCACTAGTGTTTTAAGGAACAGGTTAAAAAGAGAATCCTAATGTGATTTCTTGATAATGGGTGTGTTCCTTATCTTCTCCTAGTGTCTAAACACTTCTCCATGGCTGGACACCCAAATAATATTCCTTGACGTGCTAAGGGGTATCTAGAGAGTGGGATAGGTTTAATAACTACCCTAACCCTAACGCGTACCCTAACCCTAACACGTACCCTAATCCTAACCTGTACCCTAAACCGAGCCCTAACCCTCAAACTAACCCTAACCCTAACCCTAACCCATACCCTACGCCGTACCCGAACCCGTACCCGAACCCGTACCCTAAGCCGTACCCTAAAGCTAACCCTAACCCTAACCCTAACCCTAACCCTAAGCTACCCTTGACTGCTTCTGCCTCCAATAGATTTCCTAAGCACTAGTGTTTTAAGGAACAGGTTAAAAAGAGAATCCTAATGTGATTTCTTGATAATGGGTGTGTTCCTCATCTTCTCCTAGTGTCTAAACTCTTCTCCATGGCTGGACCCCCAAATAATATTCCTTGACGTGCTAAGGGCTATCTAGGGAGTGGGATAGGTTTAATAACTACCCTAACCCTAACGCGTACCCTAACCCTAACCCCTACCCTAACCCTAAGACGTACCCTAATCCTAACCCGTAACCTAAACCGGGCCCTAACCCTCAAACTAACCCTAACCCTAACCCTAACCCATACCCTACGCCATACCCGAACCCGTACCCGAACCCGTACACTAAGCCGTACCCTAACCCTAACCGTAACCCTAACCCTAAACCTAAACCTAACCCTAACCCTAAGCTACCCTTGACTGCTTCTGCCTCCAATAGATTTCCTAAGCACTAGTGTATTAAGGAACAGGTTAAAAAGAGAATCCTAATGTGATTTCAGGATAATGGGTGTGTTCCTTATCTTCTCCTACTGTCTAAACTCTTCTCCATGGCTGGACCCCCAAATAATATTCCTTGACGTGCTAAGGGGTATCTAGGGAGTGGGATAGGTTTAATAACTACCCTAACCCTAACGCGTACCCTAACCCTAACCCCTACCCTAACCCTAACACGTACCCTAATCCTAACCCGTACCCTACACCGAGCCCTAACACTCAAACTAACCCTAACCCTAACCCTAACCCATATCGTACGCCATACCCAAACCCGTACCCGAACCCGTACCCGAACCCGTACCCTAAGCCGTACCCTAACCCAAACCCTAACCCTAAGCTACCCTTGACTGCTTCTGCCTCCAATATATTTCCTAAGCACTAGTGTTTTAAGGAACAGGTTAAAAAGAGAATCCTAATGTGATTTATTGATAATGGGTGTGTTCCTTATCTTCTCCTAGTGTCTAAACTCTTCTCCATGGCTGGACCCCCAAATAATATTCCTTGACGTGCTAAGGGGTATCTAGAGAGTGGGATAGGTTTAATAACTACCCTAACCCTAACGCGTACCCTAACCCTAACCCCTACCCTAACCCTAACACGTACCCTAATCCTAACCCGTAACCTAAACTGAGCCCTAACCCTCAAACTAACCCTAACCCTAACCCTAACCCATACCCTAAGCCGTACCCGAACCCGTACCCGAACCAGTACCCTAAGCCGTACCCTAACCCTAACCCTAACCCTAACCCTAAGCTACCCTTGACTGCTTCTGCCTCCAATAGATTTCCTAAGCACTAGTGTTTTAAGGAACAGGTTAAAAAGAGAATCCTAATGTGATTTCTTTATAATGGGTGTGTTCCTTATCTTCTCCTAGTGTCTAAACTCTTCTCCATGGCTGGACCCCCAAATAATATTCCTTGACGTGCTAAGGGGTATCTAGAGAGTGGGATAGGTTTAATAACTACCCTAACCCTAACGCGTACCCTAACCCTAACCCCTACCCTAACCCTAACACGTACCCTAATCCTAACCCGTACCCTAAACCGAGCCCTAACCTTCAAACTAACCCTAACCCTAACCCATACCCTACGCCGTACACGAACCCGTACCCGAAACCGTACCCTAAGCCGTACCCTAACCCTAACCCTAACCCTAAACCTAACCCTAACCCTAAGCTACCCTTGACTGCTTCTGCCTCCAATAGATTTCCTAAGCACTAGTGTTTTAAGGAACAGGTTAAAAAGAGAATCCTAATGTGATTTCTTGATAATGGGTGTGTTCCTTATCTTCTCCTAGTGTCTAAACTCTTCTCCATGGCTGGACACCCAAATAATATTCCTTGACGTGCTAAGGGGTATCTAGAGAGTGGGATAGGTTTAATAACTACCCTAACCCTAACGCGTACCCTAACCCTAACCCGTACCCTAATCCTAACCCGTACCCTAAACCGAGCCCTAACCCTCAAACTAACCCTAACCCTAACCCTAACCCATACCCTACGCCGTACCCGAACCCGTACCCGAACCCGTACCCTAAGCCGAACCCTAAAGCTAACCCTAACCCTAACCCTAACCCTAACCCTAAGCTACCCTTGACTGCTTCTGCCTCCAAAAGATTTCCTAAGCACTAGTGTTTTAAGGAACAGGTTAAAAAGAGAATCCTAATGTGATTTCTTGATAATGGGGGTGTTCCTCATCTTCTCCTACTGTCTAAATTCTTCTCCATGGCTGGACCCCCAAATAATATTCCTTGACGTGCTAAGGGGTATCTAGGGAGTGGGATAGGTTTAATAACTACCCTAACCCTAACGCGTACCCTAACCCTAACCCCTACCCTAACCCTAACACGAACCCTAATCCTAACCCGTACCCTAAACCGAGCCCTAACCTTCAAACTAACCCTAACCCTAACCCTAACCCATACCCTACGCCATACACGAACCCGTACCCGAACCCGTACCCTAAGCCGTACCCTAACCCTAACCCTAACCCTAACCCTAACCCTAAGCTACCCTTGACTGCTTCTGCCTCCAATAGATTTCCTAAGCACTAGTGTTTTAAGGAACAGGTTAAAAAGAGAATCCTATTGTGATTTCTTGATAATGGGTGTGTTCCTTATCTTCTCCTAGTGTCTAAACTCTTCTCCATGGCTGGACACCCAAATAATATTCCTTGACGTGCTAAGGGGTATCTAGAGAGTGGGATAGGTTTAATAACTACACTAACCCTAACGCGTACCTTAACCCTAACCCCTACCCTAACCCTAACACGTACCCTAATACTAACCCGTACCCTACACCGAGCCCTAACCCTCAAACTAACCCTAACCCTAACCCTAACCCATATCGTATGCCATACCCAAACCCGTACCCGAACCCGTACCCGAACCCGTACCCTAAGCCGTACCCTAACCCAAACCCTAACCCTAAGCTACCCTTGACTTCTTCTGCCTCCAATAGATTTCCTAAGCACTAGTGTTTTAAGGAACAGGTAAAAAAGAGAATCCTAATGTGATTTATTGATAATGGGTGTGTTCCTTATCTTCTCCTAGTGTCTAAACTCTTCTCCATGGCTGGACCCCCAAATAATATTCCTTGACGTGCTAAGGGGTATCTAGAGAGTGGGATAGGTTTAATAACTACCCTAACCCTAACGCGTACCCTAACCCTAACCCCTACCCTAACCCTAACACGTACCCTAATCCTAACCCGTAACCTAAACCGAGCCCTAACCCTCAAACTAACCCTAAACCTAACCCATACCCTACGCCGTACCCGAACCCGTACCCGAACCCGTACCCTAAGCCGTACCCTAACCCCAACCCTAACCCTAAGCTACCCTTGACTGCTTCTGCCTCCAATAGATTTCCTAAGCACTAGTGTTTTAAGGAACAGGTTAAAAAGAGAATCCTAATGTAATTTCTTGATAATGGGTGTGTTCCTTATCTTCTCCTAGTGTCTAAACTCTTCTCCATGGCTGGACCCCCAAATAATATTCCTTGACGTGCTAAGGGGTATCTAGAGAGTGGGATAGGTTTAATAACTACCCTAACCCTAACGCGTACCCTAACCCTAACCCCTACCCTAACCCTAACACGTACCCTAATCCTAACCCGTACCCTAAACCGAGCCCTAACCTTCAAACTAACCCTAACCCTAACCCATACCCTACGCCATACACGAACCCGTACCCGAAACCGTACCCTAAGCCGTACCCTAACCCTAACCCTAACCCTAAACCTAACCCTAACCCTAAGCTACCCTTGACTGCTTCTGCCTCCAATAGATTTCCTAAGCACTAGTGTTTTAAGGAACAGGTTAAAAAGAGAATCCTAATGTGATTTCTTGATAATGGGTGTGTTCCTTATCTTCTCCTAGTGTCTAAACTCTTCTCCATGGCTGGACACCCAAATAATATTCCTTGACGTGCTAAGGGGTATCTAGAGAGTGGGATAGGTTTAATAACTACCCTAACCCTAACGCGTACCCTAACCCTAACACGTACCCTAATCCTAACCCGTACCCTAAACCGAGCCCTAACCCTCAAACTAACCCTAAACCTAACCCTAACCCATACCCTACGCCGTACCCGAACCCGTACCCGAACCCGTACCCTAAGCCGTACCCTAAAGCTAACCCTAACCCTAACCCTAACCCTAACCCTAAGCTACCCTTGACTGCTTCTGCCTCCAATAGATTTCCTAAGCACTAGTGTTTTAAGGAACAGGTTAAAAAGAGAATCCTAATGTGATTTATTGATAATGGGTGTGTTCCTTATCTTCTCCTAGTGTCTAAACTCTTCTCCATGGCTGGACACCCAAATAATATTCCTTGACGTGCTAAGGGGTATCTAGAGAGTGGGATAGGTTTAATAACTACCCTAACCGTAACGCGTACCCTAACCCTAACCCCTACCCTAACCCTAACACGTACCCTAATCCTAACCCGTAACCTAAACCGAGCCCTAACCCTCAAACTAACCCTAACCCTAAACCTAACCCATACCCTACGCCGTACCCGAACCCGTACCCGAACCCGTACCCGAACCCGTACCCTAAGCCGTACCCTAACCCTAACCCTAACCCTAAGCTACCCTTGACTGCTTCTGCCTCCAATAGATTTCCTAAGCACTAGTGTTTTAAGGAACAGGTTAAAAAGAGAATCCTAATGTGATTTCTTGATAATGGGTGTGTTCCTTATCTTCTCCTAGTGTCTAAACTCTTCTCCAAGGCTGGACCCCCAAATAATATTCCTTGACGTGCTAAAGGGTATCTAGAGAGTGGGATAGGTTTAATAACTACCCTAACCCTAACGCGTACCCTTACCCTAACACGTACCCTAATCCTAACCCGTACCCTAAACCGAGCCCTAACCCTCAAACTAACCCTAACCCTAACCCTAACCCATACCCTACGCCGTACCCGAACCCGTACCCGAACCCGTACCCTAAGCCGAACCCTAAAGCTAACCCTAACCCTAACCCTAACCCTAACCCTAAGCTACCCTTGACTGCTTCTGCCTCCAATAGATTTCCTAAGCACTAGTGTTTTAAGGAACAGGTTAAAAAGAGAATCCTAATGTGATTTCTTGATAATGGGTGTGTTCCTCATCTTCTCCTAGTGTCTAAACTCTTCTCCATGGCTGGACCCCCAAATAATATTCCTTGACGTGCTAAGGGCTATCTAGGGAGTGGGATAGGTTTAATAACTACCCTAACCCTAACGCGTACCCTAACCCTAACCCCTACCCTAACCCTAAGACGTACCCTAATCCTAACCCGTACCCTAAACCGAGCCCTAACCCTCAAACTAACCCTAACCCTAACCCTAACCCATACCCTACGCCATACCCGAACCCGTACCCGAACCCGTACCCTAAGCCGTACCCTAACCCTAACCCTAACCCTAAGCTACCCTTGACTGCTTCTGCCTCCAATAGATTTCCTAAGCACTAGTGTTTTAAGGAACAGGTTAAAAAGAGAATCCTAATGTGATTTCTTGATAATGGGTGTGTTCCTTATCTTCTCCTTGTGTCTAAACTCTTCTCCATGGCTGGACCCCCAAATAATATTCCTTGACGTGCTAAGGGGTATCTAGAGAGTGGGATAGGTTTAATAACTAACTTAACCCTAACGCGTACCCTAAACCTAACCCCTACCCTAACCCTAAGACGTACCCTAATCCTAACCCGTACCCTAAACCGAGCCCTAACCTACAAACTAACCCTAACACTAACCCTAACCCATACCCTACGCCGTACCCGAACCCGTACCCGAACCCGTACCCTAAGCCATACCCTAACCCTAACCCTAACCGTAACCCTAACCCTAAGCTACCCTTGACTGCTTCTGCCTCCAATAGATTTCCTAAGCACTAGTGTATTAAGGAACAGGTTAAAAAGAGAATCCTAATGTGATTTCAGGATAATGGGTGTGTTCCTTATCTTCTCCTAGTGTCTAAACTCTTCTCCATGGCTGGACCCCCAAATAATATTCCTTGACGTGCTAAGGGGTATCTAGAGAGTGGGATAGGTTTAATAACTACGCTAACCCTAACGCGTACCCTAACCCTAACCCCTACCCTAACCCTAACACGAACCCTAATCCTAACCCGTACCCTAAACCGAGCCCTAACCTTCAAACTAACCCTAACCCTAACCCAAACCCATACACTACGCCGTACACGAACCCGTACCCGAACCCGTACCCTAAGCCGTGTCCTAACCCTAGCCCTAACCCTAACCCTATCCCTAAGCTACCCTTGACTGCTTCTGCCTCCAATAGATTTCCTAAGCACTAGTGTTTTAAGGAACAGGTTAAAAAGAGAATCCTAATGTGATTTCTTGATAATGGGTGTGTTCCTTATCTTCTCCTAGTGTCTAAACTCTTCTCCATGGCTGGACCCCCAAATAATATTCCTTGACGTGCTAAGGGGTATCTAGAGAGTGGGATAGGTTTAATAACTACCCTAACCCTAACGCGTACCCTAACCCTAACCCCTACCCTAACCCTAACACGTACCCTAATCTTAACCCGTAACCTAAACCGAGCCCTAACCCTCAAACTAACCCTAACCCTAAACCTAACCCATACCCTACGCCGTACCCGAACCCGTACCCGAACCCGTACCCGAACCCGTACCCTAAGCCGTACCCTAACCCTAACCCTAACCCTAAGCTACCCTTGACTGCTTCTGCCTCCAATAGATTTCCTAAGCACTAGTGTTTTAAGGAACAGGTTAAAAAGAGAATCCTAATGTGATTTCTTGATAATGGGTGTGTTCCTTATCTTCTCCTAGTGTCTAAACTCTTCTCCATGGCTGGACCCCCAAATAATATTCCTTGACGTGCTAAGGGGTATCTAGAGAGTGGGATAGGTTTAATAACTACCCTAACCCTAACGCGTACCCTAACCCTAACCCCTACCCTAACCCTAACATGTACCCTAATCCTAACCCGTACCCTAAACGGAGCCCTAACCCTCAAACTAACCCTAACCCTAACCCTAACCCATACCCTACGCCGTACCCGAACCCGTACCCGAACCCGTACCCTAAGCCATACGCTAACCCTAACCCTCACCGTAACCCTAACCCTAAGCTACCCTTGACTGCTTCTGCCTCCAATAGATTTCCTAAGCACTAGTGTATTAAGGAACAGGTTAAAAAGAGAATCCTAATGTGATTTCAGGATAATGGGTGTGTTCCTTATCTTCTCCTAGTGTCTAAACTCTTCTCCATGGCTGGACCCCCAAATAATATTCCGTGACGTGCTAAGGGGTATCTAGAGAGTGGGATAGGTTTAATAACTACCCTAACCCTAACGCGTACCCTAACCCTAACCCCTACCCTAACCCTAACACGAACCCTAATCCTAACCCGTACCCTAAACCGAGCCCTAACCTTCAAACTAACCCTAACCCTAACCCTAACCCATACACTACGCCGTACACGAACCCGAACCCGAACCCGTACCCTAAGCCGTACCCTAACCCTAACCCTAACCCTAAGCTACCCTTGACTGCTTCTGCCTCCAATAGATTTCCTAAGCACTAGTGTATTAAGGAACAGGTTAAAAAGAGAATCCTAATGTGATTTCTTGATAATGGGTGTGTTCCTTATCTGCTCCTAGTGTCTAAACTCTTCTCCATGGCTGGACCCCCAAATAATATTCCTTGACGTGCTAAGGGTTATCTAGAGAGTGGGATAGGTTTAATAACTACCCTAACCCTAACGCGTACCCTAACCCTAACCCCTACCCTAACCCTAACACGTACCCTAATCCTAACCCGTACCCTAAACCGAGCCCTAACCTTCAAACTAACCCTAACCCTAACCCATACCCTACGCCATACACGAACCCGTACCCGAAACCGTACCCTAAGCCGTACCCTACCCCTAACCCTAACCCTAAACCTAACCCTAACCCTAAGCTACCCTTGACTGCTTCTGCCTCCAATAGTTTTCCTAAGCACTAGTGTTTTAAGGAACAGGTTAAAAAGAGAATCCTAATGTGATTTCTTGATAATGGGGGTGTTCCTCATCTTCTCCTACTGTCTAAATTCTTCTCCATGGCTGGACCCCCAAATAATATTCCTTGACGTGCTAAGGGGTATCTAGGGAGTGGGATAGGTTTAATAACTACCCTAACCCTAACGCGTACCCTAACCCTAACCCCTACCCTAACCCTAACACGAACCCTAATCCTAACCCGTACCCTAAACCGAGCCCTAACCTTCAAACTAACCCTAACCCTAACCCTAACCCATACCCTACGCCATACACGAACCCGTACCCGAACCCGTACCCTAAGCCGTACCCTAACCCTAACCCTAACCCTAACCCTAACCCTAAGCTACCCTTGACTGCTTCTGCCTCCAATAGATTTCCTAAGCACTAGTGTTTTAAGGAACAGGTTAAAAAGAGAATCCTATTGTGATTTCTTGATAATGGGTGTGTTCCTTATCTTCTCCTAGTGTCTAAACTCTTCTCCATGGCTGGACACCCAAATAATATTCCTTGACGTGCTAAGGGGTATCTAGAGAGTGGGATAGGTTTAATAACTACACTAACCCTAACGCGTACCTTAACCCTAACCCCTACCCTAACCCTAACACGTACCCTAATACTAACCCGTACCCTACACCGAGCCCTAACCCTCAAACTAACCCTAACCCTAACCCTAACCCATATCGTATGCCATACCCAAACCCGTACCCGAACCCGTACCCGAACCCGTACCCTAAGCCGTACCCTAACCCAAACCCTAACCCTAAGCTACCCTTGACTTCTTCTGCCTCCAATAGATTTCCTAAGCACTAGTGTTTTAAGGAACAGGTAAAAAAGAGAATCCTAATGTGATTTATTGATAATGGGTGTGTTCCTTATCTTCTCCTAGTGTCTAAACTCTTCTCCATGGCTGGACCCCCAAATAATATTCCTTGACGTGCTAAGGGGTATCTAGAGAGTGGGATAGGTTTAATAACTACCCTAACCCTAACGCGTACCCTAACCCTAACCCCTACCCTAACCCTAACACGTACCCTAATCCTAACCCGTAACCTAAACCGAGCCCTAACCCTCAAACTAACCCTAAACCTAACCCATACCCTACGCCGTACCCGAACCCGTACCCGAACCCGTACCCTAAGCCGTACCCTAACCCCAACCCTAACCCTAAGCTACCCTTGACTGCTTCTGCCTCCAATAGATTTCCTAAGCACTAGTGTTTTAAGGAACAGGTTAAAAAGAGAATCCTAATGTAATTTCTTGATAATGGGTGTGTTCCTTATCTTCTCCTAGTGTCTAAACTCTTCTCCATGGCTGGACCCCCAAATAATATTCCTTGACGTGCTAAGGGGTATCTAGAGAGTGGGATAGGTTTAATAACTACCCTAACCCTAACGCGTACCCTAACCCTAACCCCTACCCTAACCCTAACACGTACCCTAATCCTAACCCGTACCCTAAACCGAGCCCTAACCTTCAAACTAACCCTAACCCTAACCCATACCCTACGCCATACACGAACCCGTACCCGAAACCGTACCCTAAGCCGTACCCTAACCCTAACCCTAACCCTAAACCTAACCCTAACCCTAAGCTACCCTTGACTGCTTCTGCCTCCAATAGATTTCCTAAGCACTAGTGTTTTAAGGAACAGGTTAAAAAGAGAATCCTAATGTGATTTCTTGATAATGGGTGTGTTCCTTATCTTCTCCTAGTGTCTAAACTCTTCTCCATGGCTGGACACCCAAATAATATTCCTTGACGTGCTAAGGGGTATCTAGAGAGTGGGATAGGTTTAATAACTACCCTAACCCTAACGCGTACCCTAACCCTAACACGTACCCTAATCCTAACCCGTACCCTAAACCGAGCCCTAACCCTCAAACTAACCCTAAACCTAACCCTAACCCATACCCTACGCCGTACCCGAACCCGTACCCGAACCCGTACCCTAAGCCGTACCCTAAAGCTAACCCTAACCCTAACCCTAACCCTAACCCTAAGCTACCCTTGACTGCTTCTGCCTCCAATAGATTTCCTAAGCACTAGTGTTTTAAGGAACAGGTTAAAAAGAGAATCCTAATGTGATTTATTGATAATGGGTGTGTTCCTTATCTTCTCCTAGTGTCTAAACTCTTCTCCATGGCTGGACACCCAAATAATATTCCTTGACGTGCTAAGGGGTATCTAGAGAGTGGGATAGGTTTAATAACTACCCTAACCGTAACGCGTACCCTAACCCTAACCCCTACCCTAACCCTAACACGTACCCTAATCCTAACCCGTAACCTAAACCGAGCCCTAACCCTCAAACTAACCCTAACCCTAAACCTAACCCATACCCTACGCCGTACCCGAACCCGTACCCGAACCCGTACCCGAACCCGTACCCTAAGCCGTACCCTAACCCTAACCCTAACCCTAAGCTACCCTTGACTGCTTCTGCCTCCAATAGATTTCCTAAGCACTAGTGTTTTAAGGAACAGGTTAAAAAGAGAATCCTAATGTGATTTCTTGATAATGGGTGTGTTCCTTATCTTCTCCTAGTGTCTAAACTCTTCTCCAAGGCTGGACCCCCAAATAATATTCCTTGACGTGCTAAAGGGTATCTAGAGAGTGGGATAGGTTTAATAACTACCCTAACCCTAACGCGTACCCTTACCCTAACACGTACCCTAATCCTAACCCGTACCCTAAACCGAGCCCTAACCCTCAAACTAACCCTAACCCTAACCCTAACCCATACCCTACGCCGTACCCGAACCCGTACCCGAACCCGTACCCTAAGCCGAACCCTAAAGCTAACCCTAACCCTAACCCTAACCCTAACCCTAAGCTACCCTTGACTGCTTCTGCCTCCAATAGATTTCCTAAGCACTAGTGTTTTAAGGAACAGGTTAAAAAGAGAATCCTAATGTGATTTCTTGATAATGGGTGTGTTCCTCATCTTCTCCTAGTGTCTAAACTCTTCTCCATGGCTGGACCCCCAAATAATATTCCTTGACGTGCTAAGGGCTATCTAGGGAGTGGGATAGGTTTAATAACTACCCTAACCCTAACGCGTACCCTAACCCTAACCCCTACCCTAACCCTAAGACGTACCCTAATCCTAACCCGTACCCTAAACCGAGCCCTAACCCTCAAACTAACCCTAACCCTAACCCTAACCCATACCCTACGCCATACCCGAACCCGTACCCGAACCCGTACCCTAAGCCGTACCCTAACCCTAACCCTAACCCTAAGCTACCCTTGACTGCTTCTGCCTCCAATAGATTTCCTAAGCACTAGTGTTTTAAGGAACAGGTTAAAAAGAGAATCCTAATGTGATTTCTTGATAATGGGTGTGTTCCTTATCTTCTCCTTGTGTCTAAACTCTTCTCCATGGCTGGACCCCCAAATAATATTCCTTGACGTGCTAAGGGGTATCTAGAGAGTGGGATAGGTTTAATAACTAACTTAACCCTAACGCGTACCCTAAACCTAACCCCTACCCTAACCCTAAGACGTACCCTAATCCTAACCCGTACCCTAAACCGAGCCCTAACCTACAAACTAACCCTAACACTAACCCTAACCCATACCCTACGCCGTACCCGAACCCGTACCCGAACCCGTACCCTAAGCCATACCCTAACCCTAACCCTAACCGTAACCCTAACCCTAAGCTACCCTTGACTGCTTCTGCCTCCAATAGATTTCCTAAGCACTAGTGTATTAAGGAACAGGTTAAAAAGAGAATCCTAATGTGATTTCAGGATAATGGGTGTGTTCCTTATCTTCTCCTAGTGTCTAAACTCTTCTCCATGGCTGGACCCCCAAATAATATTCCTTGACGTGCTAAGGGGTATCTAGAGAGTGGGATAGGTTTAATAACTACGCTAACCCTAACGCGTACCCTAACCCTAACCCCTACCCTAACCCTAACACGAACCCTAATCCTAACCCGTACCCTAAACCGAGCCCTAACCTTCAAACTAACCCTAACCCTAACCCAAACCCATACACTACGCCGTACACGAACCCGTACCCGAACCCGTACCCTAAGCCGTGTCCTAACCCTAGCCCTAACCCTAACCCTATCCCTAAGCTACCCTTGACTGCTTCTGCCTCCAATAGATTTCCTAAGCACTAGTGTTTTAAGGAACAGGTTAAAAAGAGAATCCTAATGTGATTTCTTGATAATGGGTGTGTTCCTTATCTTCTCCTAGTGTCTAAACTCTTCTCCATGGCTGGACCCCCAAATAATATTCCTTGACGTGCTAAGGGGTATCTAGAGAGTGGGATAGGTTTAATAACTACCCTAACCCTAACGCGTACCCTAACCCTAACCCCTACCCTAACCCTAACACGTACCCTAATCTTAACCCGTAACCTAAACCGAGCCCTAACCCTCAAACTAACCCTAACCCTAAACCTAACCCATACCCTACGCCGTACCCGAACCCGTACCCGAACCCGTACCCGAACCCGTACCCTAAGCCGTACCCTAACCCTAACCCTAACCCTAAGCTACCCTTGACTGCTTCTGCCTCCAATAGATTTCCTAAGCACTAGTGTTTTAAGGAACAGGTTAAAAAGAGAATCCTAATGTGATTTCTTGATAATGGGTGTGTTCCTTATCTTCTCCTAGTGTCTAAACTCTTCTCCATGGCTGGACCCCCAAATAATATTCCTTGACGTGCTAAGGGGTATCTAGAGAGTGGGATAGGTTTAATAACTACCCTAACCCTAACGCGTACCCTAACCCTAACCCCTACCCTAACCCTAACATGTACCCTAATCCTAACCCGTACCCTAAACGGAGCCCTAACCCTCAAACTAACCCTAACCCTAACCCTAACCCATACCCTACGCCGTACCCGAACCCGTACCCGAACCCGTACCCTAAGCCATACGCTAACCCTAACCCTCACCGTAACCCTAACCCTAAGCTACCCTTGACTGCTTCTGCCTCCAATAGATTTCCTAAGCACTAGTGTATTAAGGAACAGGTTAAAAAGAGAATCCTAATGTGATTTCAGGATAATGGGTGTGTTCCTTATCTTCTCCTAGTGTCTAAACTCTTCTCCATGGCTGGACCCCCAAATAATATTCCGTGACGTGCTAAGGGGTATCTAGAGAGTGGGATAGGTTTAATAACTACCCTAACCCTAACGCGTACCCTAACCCTAACCCCTACCCTAACCCTAACACGAACCCTAATCCTAACCCGTACCCTAAACCGAGCCCTAACCTTCAAACTAACCCTAACCCTAACCCTAACCCATACACTACGCCGTACACGAACCCGAACCCGAACCCGTACCCTAAGCCGTACCCTAACCCTAACCCTAACCCTAAGCTACCCTTGACTGCTTCTGCCTCCAATAGATTTCCTAAGCACTAGTGTATTAAGGAACAGGTTAAAAAGAGAATCCTAATGTGATTTCTTGATAATGGGTGTGTTCCTTATCTGCTCCTAGTGTCTAAACTCTTCTCCATGGCTGGACCCCCAAATAATATTCCTTGACGTGCTAAGGGTTATCTAGAGAGTGGGATAGGTTTAATAACTACCCTAACCCTAACGCGTACCCTAACCCTAACCCCTACCCTAACCCTAACACGTACCCTAATCCTAACCCGTACCCTAAACCGAGCCCTAACCTTCAAACTAACCCTAACCCTAACCCATACCCTACGCCATACACGAACCCGTACCCGAAACCGTACCCTAAGCCGTACCCTACCCCTAACCCTAACCCTAAACCTAACCCTAACCCTAAGCTACCCTTGACTGCTTCTGCCTCCAATAGTTTTCCTAAGCACTAGTGTTTTAAGGAACAGGTTAAAAAGAGAATCCTAATGTGATTTCTTGATAATGGGTGTGTTCCTTATCTTCTCCTAGTGTCTAAACTCTTCTCCATGGCTGGACACCCAAATAATATTCCTTGACGTGCTAAGGGGTATCTAGAGAGTGGGATAGGTTTAATAACTACCCTAACCCTAACGCGTACCCTAACCCTAACCCCTACCCTAACCCTAACACGAACCCTAATCCTAACCCGTACCCTAAACCGAGCCCTAACCTTCAAACTAACCCTAACCCTAACCCTAACCCATACCCTACGCCATACACGAACCCGTACCCGAACCCGTACCCTAAGCCGTACCCTAACCCTAACCCTAACCCTAACCCTAACCCTAAGCTACCCTTGACTGCTTCTGCCTCCAATAGATTTCCTAAGCACTAGTGTTTTAAGGAACAGGTTAAAAAGAGAATCCTAATGTGATTTCTTGATAATGGGTGTGTTCCTTATCTTCTCCTAGTGTCTAAACTCTTCTCCATGGCTGGACACCCAAATAATATTCCTTGACGTGCTAAGGGGTATCTAGAGAGTGGGATAGGTTTAATAACTACACTAACCCTAACGCGTACCTTAACCCTAACCCCTACCCTAACCCTAACACGTACCCTAATACTAACCCGTACCCTACACCGAGCCCTAACCCTCAAACTAACCCTAACCCTAACCCTAACCCATATCGTATGCCATACCCAAACCCGTACCCGAACCCGTACCCGAACCCGTACCCTAAGCCGTACCCTAACCCAAACCCTAACCCTAAGCTACCCTTGACTTCTTCTGCCTCCAATAGATTTCCTAAGCACTAGTGTTTTAAGGAACAGGTAAAAAAGAGAATCCTAATGTGATTTATTGATAATGGGTGTGTTCCTTATCTTCTCCTAGTGTCTAAACTCTTCTCCATGGCTGGACCCCCAAATAATATTCCTTGACGTGCTAAGGGGTATCTAGAGAGTGGGATAGGTTTAATAACTACCCTAACCCTAACGCGTACCCTAACCCTAACCCCTACCCTAACCCTAACACGTACCCTAATCCTAACCCGTAACCTAAACCGAGCCCTAACCCTCAAACTAACCCTAAACCTAACCCATACCCTACGCCGTACCCGAACCCGTACCCGAACCCGTACCCTAAGCCGTACCCTAACCCCAACCCTAACCCTAAGCTACCCTTGACTGCTTCTGCCTCCAATAGATTTCCTAAGCACTAGTGTTTTAAGGAACAGGTTAAAAAGAGAATCCTAATGTAATTTCTTGATAATGGGTGTGTTCCTTATCTTCTCCTAGTGTCTAAACTCTTCTCCATGGCTGGACCCCCAAATAATATTCCTTGACGTGCTAAGGGGTATCTAGAGAGTGGGATAGGTTTAATAACTACCCTAACCCTAACGCGTACCCTAACCCTAACCCCTACCCTAACCCTAACACGTACCCTAATCCTAACCCGTACCCTAAACCGAGCCCTAACCTTCAAACTAACCCTAACCCTAACCCATACCCTACGCCATACACGAACCCGTACCCGAAACCGTACCCTAAGCCGTACCCTAACCCTAACCCTAACCCTAAACCTAACCCTAACCCTAAGCTACCCTTGACTGCTTCTGCCTCCAATAGATTTCCTAAGCACTAGTGTTTTAAGGAACAGGTTAAAAAGAGAATCCTAATGTGATTTCTTGATAATGGGTGTGTTCCTTATCTTCTCCTAGTGTCTAAACTCTTCTCCATGGCTGGACACCCAAATAATATTCCTTGACGTGCTAAGGGGTATCTAGATAGTGGGATAGGTTTAATAACTACCCTAACCCTAACGCGTACCCTAACCCTAACACGTACCCTAATCCTAACCCGTACCCTAAACCGAGCCCTAACCCTCAAACTAACCCTAAACCTAACCCTAACCCATACCCTACGCCGTACCCGAACCCGTACCCGAACCCGTACCCTAAGCCGTACCCTAAAGCTAACCCTAACCCTAACCCTAACCCTAACCCTAAGCTACCCTTGACTGCTTCTGCCTCCAATAGATTTCCTAAGCACTAGTGTTTTAAGGAACAGGTTAAAAAGAGAATCCTAATGTGATTTATTGATAATGGGTGTGTTCCTTATCTTCTCCTAGTGTCTAAACTCTTCTCCATGGCTGGACACCCAAATAATATTCCTTGACGTGCTAAGGGGTATCTAGAGAGTGGGATAGGTTTAATAACTACCCTAACCGTAACGCGTACCCTAACCCTAACCCCTACCCTAACCCTAACACGTACCCTAATCCTAACCCGTAACCTAAACCGAGCCCTAACCCTCAAACTAACCCTAACCCTAAACCTAACCCATACCCTACGCCGTACCCGAACCCGTACCCGAACCCGTACCCGAACCCGTACCCTAAGCCGTACCCTAACCCTAACCCTAACCCTAAGCTACCCTTGACTGCTTCTGCCTCCAATAGATTTCCTAAGCACTAGTGTTTTAAGGAACAGGTTAAAAAGAGAATCCTAATGTGATTTCTTGATAATGGGTGTGTTCCTTATCTTCTCCTAGTGTCTAAACTCTTCTCCAAGGCTGGACCCCCAAATAATATTCCTTGACGTGCTAAAGGGTATCTAGAGAGTGGGATAGGTTTAATAACTACCCTAACCCTAACGCGTACCCTTACCCTAACACGTACCCTAATCCTAACCCGTACCCTAAACCGAGCCCTAACCCTCAAACTAACCCTAACCCTAACCCTAACCCATACCCTACGCCGTACCCGAACCCGTACCCGAACCCGTACCCTAAGCCGAACCCTAAAGCTAACCCTAACCCTAACCCTAACCCTAACCCTAAGCTACCCTTGACTGCTTCTGCCTCCAATAGATTTCCTAAGCACTAGTGTTTTAAGGAACAGGTTAAAAAGAGAATCCTAATGTGATTTCTTGATAATGGGTGTGTTCCTCATCTTCTCCTAGTGTCTAAACTCTTCTCCATGGCTGGACCCCCAAATAATATTCCTTGACGTGCTAAGGGCTATCTAGGGAGTGGGATAGGTTTAATAACTACCCTAACCCTAACGCGTACCCTAACCCTAACCCCTACCCTAACCCTAAGACGTACCCTAATCCTAACCCGTACCCTAAACCGAGCCCTAACCCTCAAACTAACCCTAACCCTAACCCTAACCCATACCCTACGCCATACCCGAACCCGTACCCGAACCCGTACCCTAAGCCGTACCCTAACCCTAACCCTAACCCTAAGCTACCCTTGACTGCTTCTGCCTCCAATAGATTTCCTAAGCACTAGTGTTTTAAGGAACAGGTTAAAAAGAGAATCCTAATGTGATTTCTTGATAATGGGTGTGTTCCTTATCTTCTCCTTGTGTCTAAACTCTTCTCCATGGCTGGACCCCCAAATAATATTCCTTGACGTGCTAAGGGGTATCTAGAGAGTGGGATAGGTTTAATAACTAACTTAACCCTAACGCGTACCCTAAACCTAACCCCTACCCTAACCCTAAGACGTACCCTAATCCTAACCCGTACCCTAAACCGAGCCCTAACCTACAAACTAACCCTAACACTAACCCTAACCCATACCCTACGCCGTACCCGAACCCGTACCCGAACCCGTACCCTAAGCCATACCCTAACCCTAACCCTAACCGTAACCCTAACCCTAAGCTACCCTTGACTGCTTCTGCCTCCAATAGATTTCCTAAGCACTAGTGTATTAAGGAACAGGTTAAAAAGAGAATCCTAATGTGATTTCAGGATAATGGGTGTGTTCCTTATCTTCTCCTAGTGTCTAAACTCTTCTCCATGGCTGGACCCCCAAATAATATTCCTTGACGTGCTAAGGGGTATCTAGAGAGTGGGATAGGTTTAATAACTACGCTAACCCTAACGCGTACCCTAACCCTAACCCCTACCCTAACCCTAACACGAACCCTAATCCTAACCCGTACCCTAAACCGAGCCCTAACCTTCAAACTAACCCTAACCCTAACCCAAACCCATACACTACGCCGTACACGAACCCGTACCCGAACCCGTACCCTAAGCCGTGTCCTAACCCTAGCCCTAACCCTAACCCTATCCCTAAGCTACCCTTGACTGCTTCTGCCTCCAATAGATTTCCTAAGCACTAGTGTTTTAAGGAACAGGTTAAAAAGAGAATCCTAATGTGATTTCTTGATAATGGGTGTGTTCCTTATCTTCTCCTAGTGTCTAAACTCTTCTCCATGGCTGGACCCCCAAATAATATTCCTTGACGTGCTAAGGGGTATCTAGAGAGTGGGATAGGTTTAATAACTACCCTAACCCTAACGCGTACCCTAACCCTAACCCCTACCCTAACCCTAACACGTACCCTAATCTTAACCCGTAACCTAAACCGAGCCCTAACCCTCAAACTAACCCTAACCCTAAACCTAACCCATACCCTACGCCGTACCCGAACCCGTACCCGAACCCGTACCCGAACCCGTACCCTAAGCCGTACCCTAACCCTAACCCTAACCCTAAGCTACCCTTGACTGCTTCTGCCTCCAATAGATTTCCTAAGCACTAGTGTTTTAAGGAACAGGTTAAAAAGAGAATCCTAATGTGATTTCTTGATAATGGGTGTGTTCCTTATCTTCTCCTAGTGTCTAAACTCTTCTCCATGGCTGGACCCCCAAATAATATTCCTTGACGTGCTAAGGGGTATCTAGAGAGTGGGATAGGTTTAATAACTACCCTAACCCTAACGCGTACCCTAACCCTAACCCCTACCCTAACCCTAACATGTACCCTAATCCTAACCCGTACCCTAAACGGAGCCCTAACCCTCAAACTAACCCTAACCCTAACCCTAACCCATACCCTACGCCGTACACGAACCCGTACCCGAACCCGTACCCTAAGCCATACGCTAACCCTAACCCTCACCGTAACCCTAACCCTAAGCTACCCTTGACTGCTTCTGCCTCCAATAGATTTCCTAAGCACTAGTGTATTAAGGAACAGGTTAAAAAGAGAATCCTAATGTGATTTCAGGATAATGGGTGTGTTCCTTATCTTCTCCTAGTGTCTAAACTCTTCTCCATGGCTGGACCCCCAAATAATATTCCTTGACGTGCTAAGGGGTATCTAGAGAGTGGGATAGGTTTAATAACTACCCTAACCCTAACGCGTACCCTAACCCTAACCCCTACCCTAACCCTAACACGAACCCTAATCCTAACCCGTACCCTAAACCGAGCCCTAACCTTCAAACTAACCCTAACCCTAACCCTAACCCATACACTACGCCGTACACGAACCCGAACCCGAACCCGTACCCTAAGCCGTACCCTAACCCTAACCCTAACCCTAAGCTACCCTTGACTGCTTCTGCCTCCAATAGATTTCCTAAGCACTAGTGTATTAAGGAACAGGTTAAAAAGAGAATCCTAATGTGATTTCTTGATAATGGGTGTGTTCCTTATCTGCTCCTAGTGTCTAAACTCTTCTCCATGGCTGGACCCCCAAATAATATTCCTTGACGTGCTAAGGGTTATCTAGAGAGTGGGATAGGTTTAATAACTACCCTAACCCTAACGCGTACCCTAACCCTAACCCCTACCCTAACCCTAACACGTACCCTAATCCTAACCCGTACCCTAAACCGAGCCCTAACCTTCAAACTAACCCTAACCCTAACCCATACCCTACGCCATACACGAACCCGTACCCGAAACCGTACC
Source organism: Eschrichtius robustus (assembly GCF_028021215.1). NCBI lineage: Eukaryota > Metazoa > Chordata > Mammalia > Artiodactyla > Eschrichtiidae > Eschrichtius > Eschrichtius robustus. The sequence continues at coordinate 1,185,516 of NW_027175168.1, forward strand.
CTAAGCCGTACCCTACCCCTAACCCTAACCCTAAACCTAACCCTAACCCTAAGCTACCCTTGACTGCTTCTGCCTCCAATAGTTTTCCTAAGCACTAGTGTTTTAAGGAACAGGTTAAAAAGAGAATCCTAATGTGATTTCTTGATAATGGGTGTGTTCCTTATCTTCTCCTAGTGTCTAAACTCTTCTCCATGGCTGGACACCCAAATAATATTCCTTGACGTGCTAAGGGGTATCTAGAGAGTGGGATAGGTTTAATAACTACCCTAACCCTAACGCGTACCCTAACCCTAACACGTACCCTAATCCTAACCCGTACCCTAAACCGAGCCCTAACCCTCAAACTATCCCTAAACCTAACCCTAACCCATACCCTACGCCGTACCCGAACCCGTACCCGAACCCGTACCCTAAGCCGTACCCTAAAGCTAACCCTAACCCTAACCCTAACCCTAACCCTAAGCTACCCTTGACTGCTTCTGCCTCCAATAGATTTCCTAAGCACTAGTGTTTTAAGGAACAGGTTAAAAAGAGAATCCTAATGTGATTTCTTGATAATGGGTGTGTTCCTCATCTTCTCCTAGTGTCTAAACTCTTCTCCATGGCTGGACCCCCAAATAATATTCCTTGACGTGCTAAGGGTTATCTAGAGAGTGGGATAGGTTTAATAACTACCCTAACCCTAACGCGTACCCTAACCCTAACCCCTACCCTAACCCTAAGACGTACCCTAATCCTAACCCCTAACCTAAACCGAGCCCTAACCCTCAAACTAACCCTAACCCTAACCCTAACCCATACCCTACGCCATATCCGAACCCGTACCCGAACCCGTACACTAAGCCGTACCCTAACCCTAACCCTAACCCTAACCCTAAACCTAAACCTAACCCTAACCCTAAGCTACCCTTCACTGCTTCTGCCTCCAATAGATTTCCTAAGCACTAGTGTATTAAGGAACAGGTTAAAAAGAGAATCCTAATGTGATTTCAGGATAATGGGTGTGTTCCTTATCTTCTCCTACTGTCTAAACTCTTCTCCATGGCTGGACCCCCAAATAATATTCCTTGACGTGCTAAGGGGTATCTAGGGAGTGGGATAGGTTTAATAACTACCCTACCCCTAACGCGTACCCTAACCCTAACCCCTACCCTAACCCTAACACGAACCCTAATCCTAACCCGTACCCTAAACCGAGCCCTAACCTTCAAACTAACCCTAACCCATATCGTACGCCATACCCAAACCCGTACCCGAACCCGTACCCGAACCCGTACCCTAAGCCGTACCCTAACCCAAACCCTAACCCTAAGCTACCCTTGACTGCTTCTGCCTCCAATAGATTTCCTAAGCACTAGTGTTTTAAGGAACAGGTTAAAAAGAGAATCCTAATGTGATTTATTGATAATGGGTGTGTTCCTTATCTTCTCCTAGTGTCTAAACTCTTCTCCATGGCTGGACACCCAAATAATATTCCTTGACGTGCTAAGGGGTATCTAGAGAGTGGGATAGGTTTAATAACTACCCTAAACCTAACGCGTACCCTAACCCTAACCCCTACCCTAACCCTAACACGTACCCTAATCCTAACCCGTAACCTAAACCGAGCCCTAACCCTCAAACTAACCCTAACCCTAAACCTAACCCATACCCTACGCCGTACCCGAACCCGTACCCGAACCCGTACCCGAACCCGTACCCTAAGCCGTACCCTAACCCTAACCCTAACCCTAAGCTACCCTTGACTGCTTCTGCCTCCAATAGATTTCCTAAGCACTAGTGTTTTAAGGAACAGGTTAAAAAGAGAATCCTAATGTGATTTCTTGATAATGGGTGTGTTCCTTATCTTCTCCTAGTGTCTAAACTCTTCTCCATGGCTGGACCCCCAAATAATATTCCTTGACGTGCTAAAGGGTATCTAGAGAGTGGGATAGGTTTAATAACTACCCTAACCCTAACGCGTACCCTAACCCTAACCCCTACACTAACCCTAACACGTACCCTAATCCTAACCCGTACCCTAAACCGAGCCCTAACCTTCAAACTAACCCTAACCCTAACCCATACCCTACGCCGTACACGAACCCGTACCCGAAACCGTACCCTAAGCCGTACCCTAACCCTAACCCTAACCCTAAACCTAACCCTAACCCTAAGCTACCCTTGACTGCTTCTGCCTCCAATAGATTTCCTAAGAACTAGTGTTTTAAGGAACAGGTTAAAAAGAGAATCCTAATGTGATTTCTTGATAATGGGTGTGTTCCTTATCTTCTCCTAGTGTCTAAACACTTCTCCATGGCTGGACACCCAAATAATATTCCTTGACGTGCTAAGGGGTATCTAGAGAGTGGGATAGGTTTAATAACTACCCTAACCCTAACGCGTACCCTAACCCTAACACGTACCCTAATCCTAACCCGTACCCTAAACCGAGCCCTAACCCTCAAACTAACCCTAACCCTAACCCTAACCCATACCCTACGCCGTACCCGAACCCGTACCCGAACCCGTACCCTAAGCCGTACCCTAAAGCTAACCCTAACCCTAACCCTAACCCTAACCCTAAGCTACCCTTGACTGCTTCTGCCTCCAATAGATTTCCTAAGCACTAGTGTTTTAAGGAACAGGTTAAAAAGAGAATCCTAATGTGATTTCTTGATAATGGGTGTGTTCCTCATCTTCTCCTAGTGTCTAAACTCTTCTCCATGGCTGGACCCCCAAATAATATTCCTTGACGTGCTAAGGGCTATCTAGGGAGTGGGATAGGTTTAATAACTACCCTAACCCTAACGCGTACCCTAACCCTAACCCCTACCCTAACCCTAAGACGTACCCTAATCCTAACCCGTATCCTAAACCGAGCCCTAACCCTCAAACTAACCCTAACCTTAACCCTAACCCATACCCTACGCCATACCCGAACCCGTACCCGAACCCGTACACTAAGCCGTACCCTAACCCTAACCGTAACCCTAACCCTAAACCTAAACCTAACCCTAACCCTAAGCTACCCTTGACTGCTTCTGCCTCCAATAGATTTCCTAAGCACTAGTGTATTAAGGAACAGGTTAAAAAGAGAATCCTAATGTGTATTCAGGATAATGGGTGTGTTCCTTATCTTCTCCTACTGTCTAAACTCTTCTCCATGGCTGGACCCCCAAATAATATTCCTTGACGTGCTAAGGGGTATCTAGGGAGTGGGATAGGTTTAATAACTACCCTAACCCTAACGCGTACCCTAACCCTAACCCCTACCCTAACCCTAACACGAACCCTAATCCTAACCCGTACCCTAAACCGAGCCCTAACCTTCAAACTAACCCTAACCCTAACCCTAACCCATACCCTACGCCGTACACGAACCCGTACCCGAACCCGTACCCTAAGCCGTACCCTAACCCTAACCCTAACCCTAAGCTACCCTTGACTGCTTCTGCCTCCAATAGATTTCCTAAGCACTAGTGTTTTAAGGAACAGGTTAAAAAGAGAATCCTAATGTGATTTCTTGATAATGGGTGTGTTCCTTATCTTCTCCTAGTGTCTAAACTCTTCTCCATGGCTGGACCCCCAAATAATATTCCTTGACGTGCTAAGGGGTATCTAGAGAGTGGGATAGGTTTAATAACTACCCTAACCCTAACGCGTACCCTAAACCTAACCCCTACCCTAACCCTAACACGTACCCTAATCCTAACCCGTACCCTAAACCGAGCCCTAACCCTCAAACTAACCCTAACCCTAACCCTAACACATACCCTACGCCGTACCCGAACCCGTACCCGAACCCGTACCCTAAGCCATACCCTAACCCTAACCCTAACCGTAACCCTAACCCTAAGCTACCCTTGACTGCTTCTGCCTCCAATAGATTTCCTAAGCACTAGTGTATTAAGGAACAGGTTAAAAAGAGAATCCTAATGTGATTTCAGGTTAATGGGTGTGTTCCTTATCTTCTCATAGTGTCTAAACTCTTCTCCATGGCTGGACCCCCAAATAATATTCCTTGACGTGCTAAGGGGTATCTAGAGAGTGGGATAGGTTTAATAACTACGCTAACCCTAACGCGTACCCTAACCCTATCCCCTACCCTAACCCTAACACGAACCCTAATCCTAACCCGTACCCTAAACCGAGCCCTAACCTTCAAACTAACCCTAACCCTAACCCAAACCCATACACTACGCCGTACACGAACCCGTACCCGAACCCGTACCCTAAGCCGTGTCCTAACCCTAGCCCTAACCCTAACCCTAACCCTAAGCTACCCTTGACTGCTTCTGCCTCCAATAGATTTCCTAAGCACTAGTGATTTAAGGAACAGGTTAAAAAGAGAATCCTAATGTGATTTCCTGATAATGGGTGTGTTCCTTATCTTCTCCTAGTGTCTAAACTCTTCTCCATGGCTGGACCCTCAAATAATATTCCTTGACGTGCTAAGGGGTATCTAGAGAGTGGGATAGGTTTAATAACTACCCTAACCCTAACGCGTACCCTAACCCTAACCCCTACCCTAACCCTAACACGTACCCTAATCTTAACCCGTAACCTAAACCGAGCCCTAACCCTCAAACTAACCCTAACCCTAAACCTAACCCATACCCTACGCCGTACCCGAACCCGTACCCGAACCCGTACCCGAACCCGTACCCTAAGCCGTACCCTAACCCTAACCCTAACCCTAAGCTACCCTTGACTGCTTCTGCCTCCAATAGATTTCCTAAGCACTAGTGTTTTAAGGAACAGGTTAAAAAGAGAATCCTAATGTGATTTCTTGATAATGGGTGTGTTCCTTATCTTCTCCTAGTGTCTAAACTCTTCTCCATGGCTGGACCCCAAAATAATATTCCTTGACGTGCTAAGGGGTATCTAGAGAGTGGGATAGGTTTAATAACTACCCTAACCCTAACGCGTACCCTAACCCTAACCCCTACCCTAACCCTAACATGTACCCTAATCCTAACCCGTACCCTAAACGGAGCCCTAACCCTCAAACTAACCCTAACCCTAACCCTAACCCATACCCTACGCCGTACCCGAACCCGTACCCGAACCCGTACCCTAAGCCATACGCTAACCCTAACCCTCACCGTAACCCGAACCCTAAGCTATCCTTGACTGCTTCTGCCTCCAATAGATTTCCTAAGCACTAGTGTATTAAGGAACAGGTTAAAAAGAGAATCCTAATGTGATTTCAGGATAATGGGTGTGTTCCTTATCTTCTCCTACTGTCTAAATTCTTCTCCATGGCTGGACCCCCAAATAATATTCCTTGACGTGCTAAGGGGAATCTAGGGAGTGGGATAGGTTTAATAACTACCCTAAACCTAACGCGTACCCTAACCCTAACCCCTACCCTAACCCTAACACGAACCCTAATCCTAACCCGTACCCTAAACCGAGCCCTAACCTTCAAACTAACCCTAACCCTAACCCTAACCCATACCATACGCCGTACACGAACCCGTACCCGAACCCGTACCCTAAGCCGTACCCTAACCCTAACCCTAACCCTAACCCCAACCCTAAGCTACCCTTGACTGCTTCTGCCTCCAATAGATTTCCTAAGCACTAGTGTTTTAAGGAACAGGTTAAAAAGAGAATCCTAATGTGATTTCTTGATAATGGGTGTGTTCCTTATCTTCTCCTAGTGTCTAAATTCTTCTCCATGGCTGGACACCCAAATAATATTCCTTGACGTGCTAAGGGGTATCTAGAGAGTGGGATAGGTTTAATAACTACCCTAACCCTAACGCGTACCCTAACCCTAACCCCTACCCTAACCCTAACACGTACCCTAATCCTAACCCGTACCCTACACCGAGCCCTAACCCTCAAACTAACCCTAACCCTAACCCTAACCCATATCGTACGCCGTACCCAAACCCGTACCCGAACCCGTACCCGAACCCGTACCCTAAGCCGTACCCGAACCCAAACCCTAACCCTAAGCTACCCTTGACTGCTTCTGCCTCCAATAGATTTCCTAAGCACTAGTGTTTTAAGGAACAGGTTAAAAAGAGAATCCTAATGTGATTTATTGATAATGGGTGTGTTCCTTATCTTCTCCTAGTGTCTAAACTCTTCTCCATGGCTGGACCCCCAAATAATATTCCTTGACGTGCTAAGGGGTATCTAGAGAGTGGGATAGGTTTAATAACTACCCTAACCCTAACGCGTACCCTAACCCTAACCACTACCCTAACCCTAACACGTACCCTAATCCTAACCCGTAACCTAAACCGAGCCCTAACCCTCAAACTAACCCTAACCCTAAACCTAACCCATACCCTACGCCGTAACCGAACCCGTAACCGAACCCGTACCCGAACCCGTACCCGAACCCGTACCCTAACCCTAACCCTAACCCTAAGCTACCCTTGACTGCTTCTGCCTCCAATAGATTTCCTAAGCACTAGTGTTTTAAGGAACAGGTTAAAAAGAGAATCCTAATGTGATTTCTTGATAATGGGTGTGTTCCTTATTTTCTCCTAGTGTCTAAACTCTTCTCCATGGCTGGACCCCCAAATAATATTCCTTGACGTGCTAAGGGGTATCTAGAGAGTGGGATAGGTTTAATAACTACCCTAACCCTAACGCGTACCCTAACCCTAACCCCTACCCTAACCCTAACACGTACCCTAATCCTAACCCGTACCCTAAACCGAGCCCTAAACTTCAAACTAACCCTAACCCTAACCCATACCCTACGCCGTACACGAACCCGTACCCGAAACCGTACCCTAATCCGTACCCTAACCCTAACCCTAACCCTAAACCTAACCCTAACCCTAAGCTACCCTTGACTGCTTCTGCCTCCAATAGATTTCCTAAGCACTAGTGTTTTAAGGAACAGGTTAAAAAGAGAATCCTAATGTGATTTCTTGATAATGGGTGTGTTCCTTATCTTCTCCTAGTGTCTAAACTCTTCTCCATGGCTGGACACCCAAATAATATTCCTTGACGTGCTAAGGGGTATCTAGAGAGTGGGATAGGTTTAATAACTACCCTAACCCTAACGCGTACCCTAACCCTAACACGTACCCTACTCCTAACCCGTACACTAAACCGAGCCCTAACCCTCAAACTAACCCTAAACCTAACCCTAACCCATACCCTACGCCGTACCCGAACCCGTACCCGAACCCGTACCCTAAGCCGAACCCTAAAGCTAACCCTAACCCTAACCCTAACCCTAAGCTACCCTTGACTGTTTCTGCCTCCAATAGATTTCCTAAGCACTAGTTTTTTAAGGAACAGGTTAAAAAGAGAATCCTAATGTGATTTCTTGATAATGGGTGTGTTCCTTATCTTCTCCTAGTGTCTAAACTCTTCTCCATGGCTGGACACCCAAATAATATTCCTTGACGTGCTAAGGGGTATCTAGAGAGTGGGATAGGTTTAATAACTACCCTAACCCTAACGCGTACCCTAACCCTAACCCCTACCCTAACCCTAACACGTACCCTAATCCTAACCCGTACCCTACACCGAGCCCTAACCCTCAAACTAACCCTAACCCTAACCCTAACCCATATCGTATGCCATACCCAAACCCGTACCCGAACCCGTACCCGAACCCGTACCCTAAGCCGTACCCTAACCCAAACCCTAACCCTAAGCTACCCTTGACTGCTTCTGCCTCCAATAGATTTCCTAAGCACTAGTGTTTTAAGGAACAGGTTAAAAAGAGAATCCTAATGTGATTTTTAATAATGGGTGTGTTCCTTATCTTCTCCTAGTGTCTAAACTCTTCTCCATGGCTGGACCCCCAAATAATATTCCTTGACGTGCTAAGGGGTATCTAGAGAGTGGGATAGGTTTAATAACTACCCTAACCCTAACGCGTACCCTAACCCTAACCCCTACCCTAACCCTAACACGTACCCTAATCCTAACCCGTAACCTAAACCGAGCCCTAACCCTCAAACTAACCCTAACCCTAAACCTAACCCATACCCTACGCCGTACCCGAACCCGTACCCGAACCCGTACCCTAAGCCGTACCCTAACCCTAACCCTAACCCTAAGCTACCCTTGACTGCTTCTGCCTCCAATAGATTTCCTAAGCACTAGTGTTTTAAGGAACAGGTTAAAAAGAGAATCCTAATGTGATTTCTTGATAATGGGTGTGTTCCTTATCTTCTCCTAGTGTCTAAACTCTTCTCCATGGCTGGACCCCCAAATAATATTCCTTGACGTGCTAAGGGGTATCTAGAGAGTGGGATAGGTTTAATAACTACCCTAACCCTAACGCGTACCCTAAACCTAACCCCTACCCTAACCCTAACACGTACCCTAATCCTAACCCGTACCCTAAACCGAGCCCTAACCCTCAAACTAACCCTAACCCTAACCCTAACACATACCCTACGCCGTACCCGAACCCGTACCCGAACCCGTACCCTAAGCCATACCCTAACCCTAACCCTAACCGTAACCCTAACCCTAAGCTACCCTTGACTGCTTCTGCCTCCAATAGATTTCCTAAGCACTAGTGTATTAAGGAACAGGTTAAAAAGAGAATCCTAATGTGATTTCAGGTTAATGGGTGTGTTCCTTATCTTCTCATAGTGTCTAAACTCTTCTCCATGGCTGGACCCCCAAATAATATTCCTTGACGTGCTAAGGGGTATCTAGAGAGTGGGATAGGTTTAATAACTACGCTAACCCTAACGCGTACCCTAACCCTATCCCCTACCCTAACCCTAACACGAACCCTAATCCTAACCCGTACCCTAAACCGAGCCCTAACCTTCAAACTAACCCTAACCCTAACCCAAACCCATACACTACGCCGTACACGAACCCGTACCCGAACCCGTACCCTAAGCCGTGTCCTAACCCTAGCCCTAACCCTAACCCTAACCCTAAGCTACCCTTGACTGCTTCTGCCTCCAATAGATTTCCTAAGCACTAGTGATTTAAGGAACAGGTTAAAAAGAGAATCCTAATGTGATTTCCTGATAATGGGTGTGTTCCTTATCTTCTCCTAGTGTCTAAACTCTTCTCCATGGCTGGACCCTCAAATAATATTCCTTGACGTGCTAAGGGGTATCTAGAGAGTGGGATAGGTTTAATAACTACCCTAACCCTAACGCGTACCCTAACCCTAACCCCTACCCTAACCCTAACACGTACCCTAATCTTAACCCGTAACCTAAACCGAGCCCTAACCCTCAAACTAACCCTAACCCTAAACCTAACCCATACCCTACGCCGTACCCGAACCCGTACCCGAACCCGTACCCGAACCCGTACCCTAAGCCGTACCCTAACCCTAACCCTAACCCTAAGCTACCCTTGACTGCTTCTGCCTCCAATAGATTTCCTAAGCACTAGTGTTTTAAGGAACAGGTTAAAAAGAGAATCCTAATGTGATTTCTTGATAATGGGTGTGTTCCTTATCTTCTCCTAGTGTCTAAACTCTTCTCCATGGCTGGACCCCAAAATAATATTCCTTGACGTGCTAAGGGGTATCTAGAGAGTGGGATAGGTTTAATAACTACCCTAACCCTAACGCGTACCCTAACCCTAACCCCTACCCTAACCCTAACATGTACCCTAATCCTAACCCGTACCCTAAACGGAGCCCTAACCCTCAAACTAACCCTAACCCTAACCCTAACCCATACCCTACGCCGTACCCGAACCCGTACCCGAACCCGTACCCTAAGCCATACGCTAACCCTAACCCTCACCGTAACCCGAACCCTAAGCTATCCTTGACTGCTTCTGCCTCCAATAGATTTCCTAAGCACTAGTGTATTAAGGAACAGGTTAAAAAGAGAATCCTAATGTGATTTCAGGATAATGGGTGTGTTCCTTATCTTCTCCTACTGTCTAAATTCTTCTCCATGGCTGGACCCCCAAATAATATTCCTTGACGTGCTAAGGGGAATCTAGGGAGTGGGATAGGTTTAATAACTACCCTAAACCTAACGCGTACCCTAACCCTAACCCCTACCCTAACCCTAACACGAACCCTAATCCTAACCCGTACCCTAAACCGAGCCCTAACCTTCAAACTAACCCTAACCCTAACCCTAACCCATACCATACGCCGTACACGAACCCGTACCCGAACCCGTACCCTAAGCCGTACCCTAACCCTAACCCTAACCCTAACCCCAACCCTAAGCTACCCTTGACTGCTTCTGCCTCCAATAGATTTCCTAAGCACTAGTGTTTTAAGGAACAGGTTAAAAAGAGAATCCTAATGTGATTTCTTGATAATGGGTGTGTTCCTTATCTTCTCCTAGTGTCTAAATTCTTCTCCATGGCTGGACACCCAAATAATATTCCTTGACGTGCTAAGGGGTATCTAGAGAGTGGGATAGGTTTAATAACTACCCTAACCCTAACGCGTACCCTAACCCTAACCCCTACCCTAACCCTAACACGTACCCTAATCCTAACCCGTACCCTACACCGAGCCCTAACCCTCAAACTAACCCTAACCCTAACCCTAACCCATATCGTACGCCGTACCCAAACCCGTACCCGAACCCGTACCCGAACCCGTACCCTAAGCCGTACCCGAACCCAAACCCTAACCCTAAGCTACCCTTGACTGCTTCTGCCTCCAATAGATTTCCTAAGCACTAGTGTTTTAAGGAACAGGTTAAAAAGAGAATCCTAATGTGATTTATTGATAATGGGTGTGTTCCTTATCTTCTCCTAGTGTCTAAACTCTTCTCCATGGCTGGACCCCCAAATAATATTCCTTGACGTGCTAAGGGGTATCTAGAGAGTGGGATAGGTTTAATAACTACCCTAACCCTAACGCGTACCCTAACCCTAACCACTACCCTAACCCTAACACGTACCCTAATCCTAACCCGTAACCTAAACCGAGCCCTAACCCTCAAACTAACCCTAACCCTAAACCTAACCCATACCCTACGCCGTAACCGAACCCGTAACCGAACCCGTACCCAACCCGTACCCGAACCCGTACCCTAACCCTAACCCTAACCCTAAGCTACCCTTGACTGCTTCTGCCTCCAATAGATTTCCTAAGCACTAGTGTTTTAAGGAACAGGTTAAAAAGAGAATCCTAATGTGATTTCTTGATAATGGGTGTGTTCCTTATTTTCTCCTAGTGTCTAAACTCTTCTCCATGGCTGGACCCCCAAATAATATTCCTTGACGTGCTAAGGGGTATCTAGAGAGTGGGATAGGTTTAATAACTACCCTAACCCTAACGCGTACCCTAACCCTAACCCCTACCCTAACCCTAACACGTACCCTAATCCTAACCCGTACCCTAAACCGAGCCCTAAACTTCAAACTAACCCTAACCCTAACCCATACCCTACGCCGTACACGAACCCGTACCCGAAACCGTACCCTAATCCGTACCCTAACCCTAACCCTAACCCTAAACCTAACCCTAACCCTAAGCTACCCTTGACTGCTTCTGCCTCCAATAGATTTCCTAAGCACTAGTGTTTTAAGGAACAGGTTAAAAAGAGAATCCTAATGTGATTTCTTGATAATGGGTGTGTTCCTTATCTTCTCCTAGTGTCTAAACTCTTCTCCATGGCTGGACACCCAAATAATATTCCTTGACGTGCTAAGGGGTATCTAGAGAGTGGGATAGGTTTAATAACTACCCTAACCCTAACGCGTACCCTAACCCTAACACGTACCCTACTCCTAACCCGTACACTAAACCGAGCCCTAACCCTCAAACTAACCCTAAACCTAACCCTAACCCATACCCTACGCCGTACCCGAACCCGTACCCGAACCCGTACCCTAAGCCGAACCCTAAAGCTAACCCTAACCCTAACCCTAACCCTAAGCTACCCTTGACTGTTTCTGCCTCCAATAGATTTCCTAAGCACTAGTTTTTTAAGGAACAGGTTAAAAAGAGAATCCTAATGTGATTTCTTGATAATGGGTGTGTTCCTTATCTTCTCCTAGTGTCTAAACTCTTCTCCATGGCTGGACACCCAAATAATATTCCTTGACGTGCTAAGGGGTATCTAGAGAGTGGGATAGGTTTAATAACTACCCTAACCCTAACGCGTACCCTAACCCTAACCCCTACCCTAACCCTAACACGTACCCTAATCCTAACCCGTACCCTACACCGAGCCCTAACCCTCAAACTAACCCTAACCCTAACCCTAACCCATATCGTATGCCATACCCAAACCCGTACCCGAACCCGTACCCGAACCCGTACCCTAAGCCGTACCCTAACCCAAACCCTAACCCTAAGCTACCCTTGACTGCTTCTGCCTCCAATAGATTTCCTAAGCACTAGTGTTTTAAGGAACAGGTTAAAAAGAGAATCCTAATGTGATTTTTAATAATGGGTGTGTTCCTTATCTTCTCCTAGTGTCTAAACTCTTCTCCATGGCTGGACCCCCAAATAATATTCCTTGACGTGCTAAGGGGTATCTAGAGAGTGGGATAGGTTTAATAACTACCCTAACCCTAACGCGTACCCTAACCCTAACCCCTACCCTAACCCTAACACGTACCCTAATCCTAACCCGTAACCTAAACCGAGCCCTAACCCTCAAACTAACCCTAACCCTAAACCTAACCCATACCCTACGCCGTACCCGAACCCGTACCCGAACCCGTACCCTAAGCCGTACCCTAACCCTAACCCTAACCCTAAGCTACCCTTGACTGCTTCTGCCTCCAATAGATTTCCTAAGCACTAGTGTTTTAAGGAACAGGTTAAAAAGAGAATCCTAATGTGATTTCTTGATAATGGGTGTGTTCCTTATCTTCTCCTAGTGTCTAAACTCTTCTCCATGGCTGGACCCCCAAATAATATTCCTTGACGTGCTAAGGGGTATCTAGAGAGTGGGATAGGTTTAATAACTACCCTAACCCTAACGCGTACCCTAACCCTAACCCCTACCCTAACCCTAACACGTACCCTAATCCTAACCCGTACCCTAAACCGAGCCCTAACCTTCAAACTAACCCTAACCCTAACCCATACCCTTCGCCATACACGAACCCGTACCCGAAACCGTACCCTAAGCCGTACCATAACCCTAACCCTAACCCTAACCCTAACCCTAACCCTAAGCTACCCTTGACTGCTTCTGCCTCCAATAGATTTCCTAAGCACTAGTGTTTTAAGGAACAGGTTAAAAAGAGAATCCTAATGTGATTTTTAATAATGGGTGTGTTCCTTATCTTCTCCTAGTGTCTAAACTCTTCTCCATGGCTGGACCCCCAAATAATATTCCTTGACGTGCTAAGGGGTATCTAGAGAGTGGGATAGGTTTAATAACTACCCTAACCCTAACGCGTACCCTAACCCTAACCCCTACCCTAACCCTAACACGTACCCTAATCCTAACCCGTAACCTAAACCGAGCCCTAACCCTCAAACTAACCCTAACCCTAACCCTAACCCTAACCCTAACCCTAACCCTAACCCTAACCCTAACCCTAACCCTAACCCTAACCCTAACCCTAAGCCGTACCCTAACCCTAACCCTAACCCTAAGCTACCCTTGACTGCTTCTGCCTCCAATAGATTTCCTAAGCACTAGTGTTTTAAGGAACAGATTAAAAAGAGAATCCTAATGTGATTTCTTGATAATGGGTGTGTTCCTTATCTTCTCCTAGTGTCTAAACTCTTCTCCATGGCTGGACACCCAAATAATATTCCTTGACGTGCTAAGGGGTATATAGAGAGTGGGATAGGTTTAATAACTACCCTAACCCTAACGCGTACCCTAACCCTAACACGTACCCTAATCCTAACCCGTACCCTAAACCGAGCCTTAACCCTCAAACTAACCCTAAACCTAACCCTAACCCATACCCTACGCCGTATCCGAACACGTACCCGAACCCGTACCCTAAGCCGTACCCTAAAGCTAACCCTAACCCTAACCCTAACCCTAACCCTAAGCTACCCTTGACTGCTTCTGCCTCCAATAGATTTCCTAAGCACTAGTGTTTTAAGGAACAGGTTAAAAAGAGAATCCTAATGTGATTTCTTGATAATGGGTGTGTTCCTCATCTTCTCCTAGTGTCTAAACTCTTCTCCATGGCTGGACCCCCAAATAATATTCCTTGACGTGCTAAGGGTTATCTAGAGAGTGGGATAGGTTTAATAACTACCCTAACCCTAACGCGTACCCTAACCCTAACCCCTACCCTAACCCTAAGACGTACCCTAATCCTAACCCGTAACCTAAACCGAGCCCTAACCCTCAAACTAACCCTAACCCTAACCCTAACCCATACCCTACGCCATACCAGAACCCGTACCCGAACCCGTACACTAAGCCGTACCCTAACCCTAACCCTAACCCTAACCCTAAACCTAAACCTAACCCTAACCCTAAGCTACCCTTCACTGCTTCTGCCTCCAATAGATTTCCTAAGCACTAGTGTATTAAGGAACAGGTTAAAAAGAGAATCCTAATGTGATTTCAGGATAATGGGTGTGTTCCTTATCTTCTCCTACTGTCTAAACTCTTCTCCATGGCTGGTCCCCCAAATAATATTCCTTGACGTGCTAAGGGGTATCTAGGGAGTGGGATAGGTTTAATAACTACCCAAACCCTAACGCGTACCCTAACCCTAACCACTACCCTAACCCTAACACGAACCCTAATCCTAACCCGTACCCTAAACCGAGCCCTAACCTTCAAACTAACCCTAACCCTAACCCTAACCCATACCCTACGCCGTACACGAACCCGTACCCGAACCCGTACCCTAAGCCGTACCCTAACCCTAACCCTAACCCTAAGCTACCCTTGACTGCTTCTGCCTCCAATAGATTTCCTAAGCACTAGTGTTTTAAGGAACAGGTTAAAAAGAGAATCCTAATGTGATTTCTTGATAATGGGTGTGTTCCTTATCTTCTCCTAGTGTCTAAACTCTTCTCCATGGCTGGACCCCCAAATAATATTCCTTGACGTGCTAAGGGGTATCTAGAGAGTGGGATAGGTTTAATAACTACCCTAACCCTAACGCGTACCCTAACCCTAAACCCTACCCTAACCCTAACACGTACCCTAATCCTAACCCGTACCCTACACCGAGCCCTAACCCTCAAACTAACCCTAACCCTAACCCTAACCCATATCGTACGCCATACCCGAACCCGTACCCGAACCCGTACCCGAACCCGTACCCTAAGCCGTACCCTAACCCAAACCCTAACCCTAAGCTACCCTTGACTGCTTCTGCCTCCAATAGATTTCCTAAGCACTAGTGTTTTAAGGAACAGGTTAAAAAGAGAATCCTAATGTGATTTATTGATAATGGGTGTGTTCCTTATCTTCTCCTAGTGTCTAAACTCTTCTCCATGGCTGGACCCCCAAATAATATTCCTTGACGTGCTAAAGGGTATCTAGAGAGTGGGATAGGTTTAATAACTACCCTAACCCTAATGCGTACCCTAACCCTAACCCCTACCCTAACCCTAACACGTACCCTAATCCTAACCCGTACCCTAAACCGAGCCCTAACCTTCAAACTAACCCTAACCCTAACCCATACCCTACGCCGTACACGAACCCGTACCCGAAACCGTACCCTAAGCCGTACCCTAACCCTAACCCTAACCCTAAACCTAACCCTAACCCTAAGCTACCCTTGACTGCTTCTGCCTCCAATAGATTTCCTAAGCACTAGTGTTTTAAGGAACAGGTTAAAAAGAGAATCCTAATGTGATTTCTTGATAATGGGTGTGTTCCTTATCTTCTCCTAGTGTCTAAACACTTCTCCATGGCTGGACACCCAAATAATATTCCTTGACGTGCTAAGGGGTATCTAGAGAGTGGGATAGGTTTAATAACTACCCTAACCCTAACGCGTACCCTAACCCTAACACGTACCCTAATCCTAACCCGTACCCTAAACCGAGCCCTAACCCTCAAATTAACCCTAACCCTAACCCTAACCCATACCCTACGCCGTACCCGAACCCGTACCCGAACCCGTACCCTAAGCCGTACCCTAAAGCTAACCCTAACCCTAACCCTAACCCTAACCCTAAGCTACCCTTGACTGCTTCTGCCTCCAATAGATTTCCTAAGCACTAGTGTTTTAAGGAACAGGTTAAAAAGAGAATCCTAATGTGATTTCTTGATAATGGGTGTGTTCCTCATCTTATCCTAGTGTCTAAACTCTTCTCCATGGCTGGACCCCCAAATAATATTCCTTGACGTGCTAAGGGCTATCTAGGGAGTGGGATAGGTTTAATAACTACCCTAACCCTAACGCGTACCCTAACCCTAACACCTACCCTAACCCTAAGACGTACCCTAATCCTAACCCATAACCTAAACCGAGCCCTAACCCTCAAACTAACCCTAACCCTAACCCTAACCCATACCCTACGCCATACCCGAACCCGTACCCGAACCCGTACCCTAAGCCGTACCCTAACCCTAACCCTGACCCTAAGCTACCCTTGACTGCTTCTGCCTCCAATAGATTTCCTTAGCACTAGTGTTTTAAGGAACAGGTTAAAAAGAGAATCCTAATGTGATTTCTTGATAATGGGTGTGTTCCTTATCTTCTCCTAGTGTCTAAACTCTTCTCCATGGCTGGACCCCCAAATAATATTCCTTGACGTGCTAAGTGGTATCTAGAGAGTGGGATAGGTTTAATAACTACCCTAACCCTAACGCGTACCCTAAACCTAACCCCTACCCTAACCCTAACACGTACCCTAATCCTAACCCGTACCCTAAACCGAGCCCTAACCCTCAAACTAACCCTAACCCTAACCCTAACCCATACGCTACGCCGTACCCGAACCCGTACCCGAACCCGTACCCTAAGCCATACCCTAACCCTAACCCTAAGCTACCCTTGACTGCTTCTGCCTCCAATAGATTTCCTAAGCACTAGTGTTTTAAGGAACAGGTTAAAAAGAGAATCCTAATGTGATTTCAGGATAATGGGTGTGTTCCTTATCTTCTCCTAGTGTCTAAAATCTTCTCCATGGCTGGACCCCCAAATAATATTCCTTGACGTGCTAAGGGGTATCTAGAGAGTGGGATAGGTTTAATAACTACGCTAACCCTAACGCGTACCCTAACCCTAACCCCTACCCTAACCCTAACACGAACCTTTATCCTAACCCGTACCCTAAACCGAGCCCTAACCTTCAAACTAACCCTAACCCTAACCCAAACCCATACACTACGCCGTACACGAACCCGTACCCGAACCCGTACCCTAAGCCGTGTCCTAACCCTAGCCCTAACCCTAACCCTAACCCTAAGCTACCCTTGACTGCTTCTGCCTCCAATAGATTTCCTAAGCACTAGTGTTTTAAGGAACAGGTTAAAAAGAGAATCCTAATGTGATTTCTTGATAATGGGTGTGTTCCTTATCTTCTCCTAGAGTCTAAACTCTTCTCCATGGCTGGACCCCCTAATAATATTCCTTGACGTGCTAAGGGGTATCTAGAGAGTGGGATAGGTTTAATAACTACCCTAACCCTAACGCGTACCCTAACCCTAACCCCTACCCTAACCCTAACACGTACCCTAATCCTAACCCGTAACCTAAACCGAGCCCTAACCCTCAAACTAACCCTAACCCTAAACCTAACCCATACCCTACGCCGTACCCGAACCCGTACCCGAACCCGTACCCGAACCCGTACCCTAAGCCGTACCCTAACCCTAACCCTAACCCTAAGCTACCCTTGACTGCTTCTGCCTCCAATAGATTTCCTAAGCACTAGTGTATTAAGGAACAGGTTAAAAAGAGAATCCTAATGTGATTTCAGGATAATGGGTGTGTTCCTTATCTTCTCCTACTGTCTAAATTCTTCTCCATGGCTGGAGCCCCAAATAATATTCCTTGACGTGCTAAGGGGTATCTAGGGAGTGGGATAGGTTTAATAACTACCCTAAACCTAACGCGTACCCTAACCCTAACCCCTACCCTAACCCTAACACGA
Organism: Eschrichtius robustus; assembly: GCF_028021215.1. NCBI lineage: Eukaryota > Metazoa > Chordata > Mammalia > Artiodactyla > Eschrichtiidae > Eschrichtius > Eschrichtius robustus. Next base: position 1,203,439 of record NW_027175168.1, read on the forward strand.
ACCCTAATCCTAACCCGTACCCTAAACCGAGCCCTAACCTTCAAATTAACCCTAACCCTAACCCTAACCCATACCCTACGCCGTACACGAACCTGTACCCGAACCCGTACCCTAAGCCGTACCCTAACCCTAACCCTAACCCTAACCCCAACCCTAAGCTACCCTTGACTGCTTCTGCCTCCAATAGATTTCCTAAGCACTAGTGTTTTAAGGAACAGGTTAAAAAGAGAATCCTAATGTGATTTCTTGATAATGGGTGTGTTCCTTATCTTCTCCTAGTGTCTAAACTCTTCTCCATGGCTGGACACCCAAATAATATTCCTTGACGTGCTAAGGGGTATCTAGAGAGTGGGATAGGTTTAATAACTACCCTAACCCTAACGCGAACCCTAACCCTAACCCCTACCCTAACCCTAACACGTACCCTAATCCTAACCCGTACCCTACACCGAGCCCTAACCCTCAAACTAACCCTAACCCTAACCCTAACCCATATCGTACGCCATACCCAAACCCGTACCCGAACCCGTACCCGAACCCGTACCCTAAGCCGTACCCTAACCCAAACCCTAACCCTAAGCTACCCTTGACTGCTTCTGCCTCCAATAGATTTCCTAAGCACTAGTGTTTTAAGGAACAGGTTAAAAAGAGAATCCTAATGTGATTTATTGATAATGGGTGTGTTCCTTATCTTCTCCTAGTGTCTAAACTCTTCTCCATGGCTGGACCCCCAAATAATATTCCTTGACGTGCTAAGGGGTATCTAGAGAGTGGGATAGGTTTAATAACTACCCTAACCCTAACGCGTACCCTAACCCTAACACCTACCCTAACCCTAACATGTACCCTAATCCTAACCCGTAACCTAAACCGAGCCCTAACCCTCAAACTAACCCTAACCCTAAACCTAACCCATACCCTACGCCGTACCCGAACCCGTACCCGAACCCGTACCCGAACCCTTACCCTAAGCCGTACCCTAACCCTAACCCTAACCCTAAGCTACCCTTGACTGCTTCTGCCTCCAATAGATTTCCTAAGCACTAGTGTATTAAGGAACAGGTTAAAAAGAGAATCCTAATGTGATTTCAGGATAATGGGTGTGTTCCTTATCTTCTCCTACTGTCTAAATTCTTCTCCATGGCTGGACCCCCAAATAATATTCCTTGACGTGCTAAGGGGTATCTAGGAGTGGTATAGGTTTAATAACTACCCTAAACCTAACGCGTACCCTAACCCAAACCCCTACCCTAACCTAACACGAACCCTAATCCTAACCCGTACCCTAAACCGAGCCCTAACCTTCAAACTAACCCTAACCCTAACCCTAACCCATACCCTACGCCGTACACGAACCCGTACCCGAACCCGTACCCTAAGCCGTACCCTAACCCTAACCCTAACCCTAACCCCAACCCTAAGCTACCCTTGACTGCTTCTGCCTCCAATAGATTTCCTAAGCACTAGTGTTTTAAGGAACAGGTTAAAAAGAGAATCCTAATGTGATTTCTTGATAATGGGTGTGTTCCTTATCTTCTCCTAGTGTCTAAACTCTTCTCCATGGCTGGACACCCAAATAATATTCCTTGACGTGCTAAGGGGTATCTAGAGAGTGGGATAGGTTTAATAACTACCCTAACCCTAACGCGTACCCTAACCCTAACCCCTACCCTAACCCTAACACGTACCCTAATCCTAACCCGTACCCTACACCGAGCCCTAACCCTCAAACTAACCCTAACCCTAACCCTAACCCATATCGTACGCCATACCCAAACCCGTACCCGAACCCGTACCCGAACCCGTACCCTAAGCCGTACCCTAACCCAAACCCTAACCCTAAGCTACCCTTGACTGCTTCTGCCTCCAATAGATTTCCTAAGCACTAGTGTTTTAAGGAACAGGTTAAAAAGAGAATCCTAATGTGATTTATTGATAATGGGTGTGTTCCTTATCTTCTCCTAGTGTCTAAACTCTTCTCCATGGCTGGACCCCCAAATAATATTCCTTGACGTGCTAAGGGGTATCTAGAGAGTGGGATAGGTTTAATAACTACCCTAACCCTAACGCGTACCCTAACCCTAACACCTACCCTAACCCTAACTCGTACCCTAATCCTAACCCGTAACCTAAACCGAGCCCTAACCCTCAAACTAACCCTAACCCTAAACCTAACCCATACCCTACGCCGTACCCGAACCCGTAACCGAACCCGTACCCGAACCCGTACCCTAAGCCGTACCCTAACCCTAACCCTAACCCTAAGCTACCCTTGACTGCTTCTGCCTCCAATAGATTTCCTAAGCACTAGTGTTTTAAGGAACAGGTTAAAAAGAGAATCCTAATGTGATTTCTTGATAATGGGTGTGTTCCTTATCTTCTCCTAGTGTCTAAACTCTTCTCCATGGCTGGACCCCCAAATAATATTCCTTGACGTGCTAAGGGGTATCTAGAGAGTGGGATAGGTTTAATAACTACCCTAACCCTAACGCGTACCCTAACCCTAACCCCTACCCTAACCCTAACACGTACCCTAATCCTAACCCGTACCCTAAACCGAGCCCTAACCTTCAAACTAACCCTAACCCTAACCCATACCCTACGCCGTACACGAACCCGTACCCGAAACCGTACCCTAAGCCGTACCCTAACCCTAACCCTAACCCTAAACCTAACCCTAACCCTAAGCTACCCTTGACTGCTTCTGCCTCCAATAGATTTCCTAAGCACTAGTGTTTTAAGGAACAGGTTAAAAAGAGAATCCTAATGTGATTTCTTGATAATGGGTGTGTTCCTTATCTTCTCCTAGTGTCTAAACTCTTCTCCATGGCTGGACACCCAAATAATATTCCTTGACGTGCTAAGGGGTATCTAGAGAGTGGGATAGGTTTAATAACTACCCTAACCCTAACGCGTACCCTAACCCTAACACGTACCCTAATCCTAACCCGTACCCTAAACCGAGCCCTAACCCTCAAACTAACCCTAACCCTAACCCTAACCCATACCCTACGCCGTACCCGAACCCGTACCCGAACCCGTACCCTAAGCCGTACCCTAAAGCTAACCCTAACCCTAACCCTAACACTAACCCTAAGCTACCCTTGACTGCTTCTGCCTCCAATAGATTTCCTAAGCACTAGTGTTTTAAGGAACAGGTTAAAAAGAGAATCCTAATGTGATTTCTTGATAATGGGTGTGTTCCTCATCTTCTCCTAGTGTCTAAACTCTTCTCCATGGCTGGACCCCCAAATAATATTCCTTGACGTGCTAAGGGTTATCTAGAGAGTGGGATAGGTTTAATAACTACCCTAACCCTAACGCGTACACTAACCCTAACCCCTACCCTAACCCTAAGACGTACCCTAATCCTAACAAGTAACCTAAACCGAGCCCTAGCCCTCAAACTAACCCTAACCCTAACCCTAACCCAGACCCTACGCCATACCCGAACCCGTACCCGAACCCGTACACTAAGCCGTACCCTAACCCTAACCCTAACCCTAACCCTAAACCTAAACCTAACCCTAACCCTAAGCTACCCTTCACTGCTTCTGCCTCCAATAGATTTCCTAAGCACTAGTGTATTAAGGAACAGGTTAAAAAGAGAATCCTAATGTGATTTCAGGATAATGCGTGTGTTCCTTATCTTCTCCTACTGTCTAAACTCTTCTCCATGGCTGGTCCCCCAAATAATATTCCTTGACGTGCTAATGGGTATCTAGGGAGTGGGATAGGTTTAATAACTACCCTAACCCTATCGCGTACCCTAACCCTAACCCCTACCCTAACCCTAACACGAACCCTAATCCTAACCCGTACCCTAAACCGAGCCCTAACCTTCAAACTAACCCTAACCCTAACCCTAACCCATACCCTACGCCGTACACGAACCCGTACCCGAACCCGTACCCTAAGCCGTACCCTAACCCTAACCCTAACACTAAGCTACCCTTGACTGCTTCTGCCTCCAATAGATTTCCTAAGCACTAGTGTTTTAAGGAACAGGTTAAAAAGAGAATCCTAATGTGATTTATTGATAATGGGTGTGTTCCTTATCTTCTCCTAGTGTCTAAACTCTTCTCCATGGCTGGACCCCCAAATAATATTCCTTGACGTGCTAAGGGGTATCTAGAGAGTGGGATAGGTTTAATAACTACCCTAACCCTAACGCGTACCCTAACCCTAACACCTACCCTAACCCTAACACGTACCCTAATCCTAACCCGTAACCTAAACCGAGCCCTAACCCTCAAACTAACCCTAACCCTAAACCTAACCCATACCCTACGCCGTACCCGAACCCGTACCCGAACCCGTACCCGAACCCTTACCCTAAGCCGTACCCTAACCCTAACCCTACCCTAAGCTACCCTTGACTGCTTCTGCCTCCAATAGATTTCCTAAGCACTAGTGTATTAAGGAACAGGTTAAAAAGAGAATCCTAATGTGATTTCAGGATAATGGGTGTGTTCCTTATCTTCTCCTACTGTCTAAATTCTTCTCCATGGCTGGACCCCCAAATAATATTCCTTGACGTGCTAAGGGGTATCTAGGGAGTGGTATAGGTTTAATAACTACCCTAAACCTAACGCGTACCCTAACCCTAACCCCTACCCTAACCCTAACACGAACCCTAATCCTAACCCGTACCCTAAACCGAGCCCTAACCTTCAAACTAACCCTAACCCTAACCCTAACCCATACCCTACGCCGTACACGAACCCGTACCCGAACCCGTACCCTAAGCCGTACCCTAACCCTAACCCTAACCCTAACCCCAACCCTAAGCTACCCTTGACTGCTTCTGCCTCCAATAGATTTCCTAAGCACTAGTGTTTTAAGGAACAGGTTAAAAAGAGAATCCTAATGTGATTTCTTGATAATGGGTGTGTTCCTTATCTTCTCCTAGTGTCTAAACTCTTCTCCATGGCTGGACACCCAAATAATATTCCTTGACGTGCTAAGGGGTATCTAGAGAGTGGGATAGGTTTAATAACTACCCTAACCCTAACGCGTACCCTAACCCTAACCCCTACCCTAACCCTAACACGTACCCTAATCCTAACCCGTACCCTACACCGAGCCCTAACCCTCAAACTAACCCTAACCCTAACCCTAACCCATATCGTACGCCATACCCAAACCCGTACCCGAACCCGTACCCGAACCCGTACCCTAAGCCGTACCCTAACCCAAACCCTAACCCTAAGCTACCCTTGACTGCTTCTGCCTCCAATAGATTTCCTAAGCACTAGTGTTTTAAGGAACAGGTTAAAAAGAGAATCCTAATGTGATTTATTGATAATGGGTGTGTTCCTTATCTTCTCCTAGTGTCTAAACTCTTCTCCATGGCTGGACCCCCAAATAATATTCCTTGACGTGCTAAGGGGTATCTAGAGAGTGGGATAGGTTTAATAACTACCCTAACCCTAACGCGTACCCTAACCCTAACACCTACCCTAACCCTAACTCGTACCCTAATCCTAACCCGTAACCTAAACCGAGCCCTAACCCTCAAACTAACCCTAACCCTAAACCTAACCCATACCCTACGCCGTACCCGAACCCGTAACCGAACCCGTACCCGAACCCGTACCCTAAGCCGTACCCTAACCCTAACCCTAACCCTAAGCTACCCTTGACTGCTTCTGCCTCCAATAGATTTCCTAAGCACTAGTGTTTTAAGGAACAGGTTAAAAAGAGAATCCTAATGTGATTTCTTGATAATGGGTGTGTTCCTTATCTTCTCCTAGTGTCTAAACTCTTCTCCATGGCTGGACCCCCAAATAATATTCCTTGACGTGCTAAGGGGTATCTAGAGAGTGGGATAGGTTTAATAACTACCCTAACCCTAACGCGTACCCTAACCCTAACCCCTACCCTAACCCTAACACGTACCCTAATCCTAACCCGTACCCTAAACCGAGCCCTAACCTTCAAACTAACCCTAACCCTAACCCATACCCTACGCCGTACACGAACCCGTACCCGAAACCGTACCCTAAGCCGTACCCTAACCCTAACCCTAACCCTAAACCTAACCCTAACCCTAAGCTACCCTTGACTGCTTCTGCCTCCAATAGATTTCCTAAGCACTAGTGTTTTAAGGAACAGGTTAAAAAGAGAATCCTAATGTGATTTCTTGATAATGGGTGTGTTCCTTATCTTCTCCTAGTGTCTAAACTCTTCTCCATGGCTGGACACCCAAATAATATTCCTTGACGTGCTAAGGGGTATCTAGAGAGTGGGATAGGTTTAATAACTACCCTAACCCTAACGCGTACCCTAACCCTAACACGTACCCTAATCCTAACCCGTACCCTAAACCGAGCCCTAACCCTCAAACTAACCCTAACCCTAACCCTAACCCATACCCTACGCCGTACCCGAACCCGTACCCGAACCCGTACCCTAAGCCGTACCCTAAAGCTAACCCTAACCCTAACCCTAACACTAACCCTAAGCTACCCTTGACTGCTTCTGCCTCCAATAGATTTCCTAAGCACTAGTGTTTTAAGGAACAGGTTAAAAAGAGAATCCTAATGTGATTTCTTGATAATGGGTGTGTTCCTCATCTTCTCCTAGTGTCTAAACTCTTCTCCATGGCTGGACCCCCAAATAATATTCCTTGACGTGCTAAGGGTTATCTAGAGAGTGGGATAGGTTTAATAACTACCCTAACCCTAACGCGTACACTAACCCTAACCCCTACCCTAACCCTAAGACGTACCCTAATCCTAACAAGTAACCTAAACCGAGCCCTAGCCCTCAAACTAACCCTAACCCTAACCCTAACCCAGACCCTACGCCATACCCGAACCCGTACCCGAACCCGTACACTAAGCCGTACCCTAACCCTAACCCTAACCCTAACCCTAAACCTAAACCTAACCCTAACCCTAAGCTACCCTTCACTGCTTCTGCCTCCAATAGATTTCCTAAGCACTAGTGTATTAAGGAACAGGTTAAAAAGAGAATCCTAATGTGATTTCAGGATAATGCGTGTGTTCCTTATCTTCTCCTACTGTCTAAACTCTTCTCCATGGCTGGTCCCCCAAATAATATTCCTTGACGTGCTAATGGGTATCTAGGGAGTGGGATAGGTTTAATAACTACCCTAACCCTATCGCGTACCCTAACCCTAACCCCTACCCTAACCCTAACACGAACCCTAATCCTAACCCGTACCCTAAACCGAGCCCTAACCTTCAAACTAACCCTAACCCTAACCCTAACCCATACCCTACGCCGTACACGAACCCGTACCCGAACCCGTACCCTAAGCCGTACCCTAACCCTAACCCTAACACTAAGCTACCCTTGACTGCTTCTGCCTCCAATAGATTTCCTAAGCACTAGTGTTTTAAGGAACAGGTTAAAAAGAGAATCCTAATGTGATTTATTGATAATGGGTGTGTTCCTTATCTTCTCCTAGTGTCTAAACTCTTCTCCATGGCTGGACCCCCAAATAATATTCCTTGACGTGCTAAGGGGTATCTAGAGAGTGGGATAGGTTTAATAACTACCCTAACCCTAACGCGTACCCTAACCCTAACACCTACCCTAACCCTAACACGTACCCTAATCCTAACCCGTAACCTAAACCGAGCCCTAACCCTCAAACTAACCCTAACCCTAAACCTAACCCATACCCTACGCCGTACCCGAACCCGTACCCGAACCCGTACCCGAACCCTTACCCTAAGCCGTACCCTAACCCTAACCCTAACCCTAAGCTACCCTTGACTGCTTCTGCCTCCAATAGATTTCCTAAGCACTAGTGTATTAAGGAACAGGTTAAAAAGAGAATCCTAATGTGATTTCAGGATAATGGGTGTGTTCCTTATCTTCTCCTACTGTCTAAATTCTTCTCCATGGCTGGACCCCCAAATAATATTCCTTGACGTGCTAAGGGGTATCTAGGGAGTGGTATAGGTTTAATAACTACCCTAAACCTAACGCGTACCCTAACCCTAACCCCTACCCTAACCCTAACACGAACCCTAATCCTAACCCGTACCCTAAACCGAGCCCTAACCTTCAAACTAACCCTAACCCTAACCCTAACCCATACCCTACGCCGTACACGAACCCGTACCCGAACCCGTACCCTAAGCCGTACCCTAACCCTAACCCTAACCCTAACCCCAACCCTAAGCTACCCTTGACTGCTTCTGCCTCCAATAGATTTCCTAAGCACTAGTGTTTTAAGGAACAGGTTAAAAAGAGAATCCTAATGTGATTTCTTGATAATGGGTGTGTTCCTTATCTTCTCCTAGTGTCTAAACTCTTCTCCATGGCTGGACACCCAAATAATATTCCTTGACGTGCTAAGGGGTATCTAGAGAGTGGGATAGGTTTAATAACTACCCTAACCCTAACGCGTACCCTAACCCTAACCCCTACCCTAACCCTAACACGTACCCTAATCCTAACCCGTACCCTACACCGAGCCCTAACCCTCAAACTAACCCTAACCCTAACCCTAACCCATATCGTACGCCATACCCAAACCCGTACCCGAACCCGTACCCGAACCCGTACCCTAAGCCGTACCCTAACCCAAACCCTAACCCTAAGCTACCCTTGACTGCTTCTGCCTCCAATAGATTTCCTAAGCACTAGTGTTTTAAGGAACAGGTTAAAAAGAGAATCCTAATGTGATTTATTGATAATGGGTGTGTTCCTTATCTTCTCCTAGTGTCTAAACTCTTCTCCATGGCTGGACCCCCAAATAATATTCCTTGACGTGCTAAGGGGTATCTAGAGAGTGGGATAGGTTTAATAACTACCCTAACCCTAACGCGTACCCTAACCCTAACACCTACCCTAACCCTAACTCGTACCCTAATCCTAACCCGTAACCTAAACCGAGCCCTAACCCTCAAACTAACCCTAACCCTAAACCTAACCCATACCCTACGCCGTACCCGAACCCGTAACCGAACCCGTACCCGAACCCGTACCCTAAGCCGTACCCTAACCCTAACCCTAACCCTAAGCTACCCTTGACTGCTTCTGCCTCCAATAGATTTCCTAAGCACTAGTGTTTTAAGGAACAGGTTAAAAAGAGAATCCTAATGTGATTTCTTGATAATGGGTGTGTTCCTTATCTTCTCCTAGTGTCTAAACTCTTCTCCATGGCTGGACCCCCAAATAATATTCCTTGACGTGCTAAGGGGTATCTAGAGAGTGGGATAGGTTTAATAACTACCCTAACCCTAACGCGTACCCTAACCCTAACCCCTACCCTAACCCTAACACGTACCCTAATCCTAACCCGTACCCTAAACCGAGCCCTAACCTTCAAACTAACCCTAACCCTAACCCATACCCTACGCCGTACACGAACCCGTACCCGAAACCGTACCCTAAGCCGTACCCTAACCCTAACCCTAACCCTAAACCTAACCCTAACCCTAAGCTACCCTTGACTGCTTCTGCCTCCAATAGATTTCCTAAGCACTAGTGTTTTAAGGAACAGGTTAAAAAGAGAATCCTAATGTGATTTCTTGATAATGGGTGTGTTCCTTATCTTCTCCTAGTGTCTAAACTCTTCTCCATGGCTGGACACCCAAATAATATTCCTTGACGTGCTAAGGGGTATCTAGAGAGTGGGATAGGTTTAATAACTACCCTAACCCTAACGCGTACCCTAACCCTAACACGTACCCTAATCCTAACCCGTACCCTAAACCGAGCCCTAACCCTCAAACTAACCCTAACCCTAACCCTAACCCATACCCTACGCCGTACCCGAACCCGTACCCGAACCCGTACCCTAAGCCGTACCCTAAAGCTAACCCTAACCCTAACCCTAACACTAACCCTAAGCTACCCTTGACTGCTTCTGCCTCCAATAGATTTCCTAAGCACTAGTGTTTTAAGGAACAGGTTAAAAAGAGAATCCTAATGTGATTTCTTGATAATGGGTGTGTTCCTCATCTTCTCCTAGTGTCTAAACTCTTCTCCATGGCTGGACCCCCAAATAATATTCCTTGACGTGCTAAGGGTTATCTAGAGAGTGGGATAGGTTTAATAACTACCCTAACCCTAACGCGTACACTAACCCTAACCCCTACCCTAACCCTAAGACGTACCCTAATCCTAACAAGTAACCTAAACCGAGCCCTAGCCCTCAAACTAACCCTAACCCTAACCCTAACCCAGACCCTACGCCATACCCGAACCCGTACCCGAACCCGTACACTAAGCCGTACCCTAACCCTAACCCTAACCCTAACCCTAAACCTAAACCTAACCCTAACCCTAAGCTACCCTTCACTGCTTCTGCCTCCAATAGATTTCCTAAGCACTAGTGTATTAAGGAACAGGTTAAAAAGAGAATCCTAATGTGATTTCAGGATAATGCGTGTGTTCCTTATCTTCTCCTACTGTCTAAACTCTTCTCCATGGCTGGTCCCCCAAATAATATTCCTTGACGTGCTAATGGGTATCTAGGGAGTGGGATAGGTTTAATAACTACCCTAACCCTATCGCGTACCCTAACCCTAACCCCTACCCTAACCCTAACACGAACCCTAATCCTAACCCGTACCCTAAACCGAGCCCTAACCTTCAAACTAACCCTAACCCTAACCCTAACCCATACCCTACGCCGTACACGAACCCGTACCCGAACCCGTACCCTAAGCCGTACCCTAACCCTAACCCTAACACTAAGCTACCCTTGACTGCTTCTGCCTCCAATAGATTTCCTAAGCACTAGTGTTTTAAGGAACAGGTTAAAAAGAGAATCCTAATGTGATTTATTGATAATGGGTGTGTTCCTTATCTTCTCCTAGTGTCTAAACTCTTCTCCATGGCTGGACCCCCAAATAATATTCCTTGACGTGCTAAGGGGTATCTAGAGAGTGGGATAGGTTTAATAACTACCCTAACCCTAACGCGTACCCTAACCCTAACACCTACCCTAACCCTAACACGTACCCTAATCCTAACCCGTAACCTAAACCGAGCCCTAACCCTCAAACTAACCCTAACCCTAAACCTAACCCATACCCTACGCCGTACCCGAACCCGTACCCGAACCCGTACCCGAACCCTTACCCTAAGCCGTACCCTAACCCTAACCCTAACCCTAAGCTACCCTTGACTGCTTCTGCCTCCAATAGATTTCCTAAGCACTAGTGTATTAAGGAACAGGTTAAAAAGAGAATCCTAATGTGATTTCAGGATAATGGGTGTGTTCCTTATCTTCTCCTACTGTCTAAATTCTTCTCCATGGCTGGACCCCCAAATAATATTCCTTGACGTGCTAAGGGGTATCTAGGGAGTGGTATAGGTTTAATAACTACCCTAAACCTAACGCGTACCCTAACCCTAACCCCTACCCTAACCCTAACACGAACCCTAATCCTAACCCGTACCCTAAACCGAGCCCTAACCTTCAAACTAACCCTAACCCTAACCCTAACCCATACCCTACGCCGTACACGAACCCGTACCCGAACCCGTACCCTAAGCCGTACCCTAACCCTAACCCTAACCCTAACCCCAACCCTAAGCTACCCTTGACTGCTTCTGCCTCCAATAGATTTCCTAAGCACTAGTGTTTTAAGGAACAGGTTAAAAAGAGAATCCTAATGTGATTTCTTGATAATGGGTGTGTTCCTTATCTTCTCCTAGTGTCTAAACTCTTCTCCATGGCTGGACACCCAAATAATATTCCTTGACGTGCTAAGGGGTATCTAGAGAGTGGGATAGGTTTAATAACTACCCTAACCCTAACGCGTACCCTAACCCTAACCCCTACCCTAACCCTAACACGTACCCTAATCCTAACCCGTACCCTACACCGAGCCCTAACCCTCAAACTAACCCTAACCCTAACCCTAACCCATATCGTACGCCATACCCAAACCCGTACCCGAACCCGTACCCGAACCCGTACCCTAAGCCGTACCCTAACCCAAACCCTAACCCTAAGCTACCCTTGACTGCTTCTGCCTCCAATAGATTTCCTAAGCACTAGTGTTTTAAGGAACAGGTTAAAAAGAGAATCCTAATGTGATTTATTGATAATGGGTGTGTTCCTTATCTTCTCCTAGTGTCTAAACTCTTCTCCATGGCTGGACCCCCAAATAATATTCCTTGACGTGCTAAGGGGTATCTAGAGAGTGGGATAGGTTTAATAACTACCCTAACCCTAACGCGTACCCTAACCCTAACACCTACCCTAACCCTAACTCGTACCCTAATCCTAACCCGTAACCTAAACCGAGCCCTAACCCTCAAACTAACCCTAACCCTAAACCTAACCCATACCCTACGCCGTACCCGAACCCGTAACCGAACCCGTACCCGAACCCGTACCCTAAGCCGTACCCTAACCCTAACCCTAACCCTAAGCTACCCTTGACTGCTTCTGCCTCCAATAGATTTCCTAAGCACTAGTGTTTTAAGGAACAGGTTAAAAAGAGAATCCTAATGTGATTTCTTGATAATGGGTGTGTTCCTTATCTTCTCCTAGTGTCTAAACTCTTCTCCATGGCTGGACCCCCAAATAATATTCCTTGACGTGCTAAGGGGTATCTAGAGAGTGGGATAGGTTTAATAACTACCCTAACCCTAACGCGTACCCTAACCCTAACCCCTACCCTAACCCTAACACGTACCCTAATCCTAACCCGTACCCTAAACCGAGCCCTAACCTTCAAACTAACCCTAACCCTAACCCATACCCTACGCCGTACACGAACCCGTACCCGAAACCGTACCCTAAGCCGTACCCTAACCCTAACCCTAACCCTAAACCTAACCCTAACCCTAAGCTACCCTTGACTGCTTCTGCCTCCAATAGATTTCCTAAGCACTAGTGTTTTAAGGAACAGGTTAAAAAGAGAATCCTAATGTGATTTCTTGATAATGGGTGTGTTCCTTATCTTCTCCTAGTGTCTAAACTCTTCTCCATGGCTGGACACCCAAATAATATTCCTTGACGTGCTAAGGGGTATCTAGAGAGTGGGATAGGTTTAATAACTACCCTAACCCTAACGCGTACCCTAACCCTAACACGTACCCTAATCCTAACCCGTACCCTAAACCGAGCCCTAACCCTCAAACTAACCCTAACCCTAACCCTAACCCATACCCTACGCCGTACCCGAACCCGTACCCGAACCCGTACCCTAAGCCGTACCCTAAAGCTAACCCTAACCCTAACCCTAACACTAACCCTAAGCTACCCTTGACTGCTTCTCCCTCCAATAGATTTCCTAAGCACTAGTGTTTTAAGGAACAGGTTAAAAAGAGAATCCTAATGTGATTTCTTGATAATGGGTGTGTTCCTCATCTTCTCCTAGTGTCTAAACTCTTCTCCATGGCTGGACCCCCAAATAATATTCCTTGACGTGCTAAGGGTTATCTAGAGAGTGGGATAGGTTTAATAACTACCCTAACCCTAACGCGTACACTAACCCTAACCCCTACCCTAACCCTAAGACGTACCCTAATCCTAACAAGTAACCTAAACCGAGCCCTAGCCCTCAAACTAACCCTAACCCTAACCCTAACCCAGACCCTACGCCATACCCGAACCCGTACCCGAACCCGTACACTAAGCCGTACCCTAACCCTAACCCTAACCCTAACCCTAAACCTAAACCTAACCCTAACCCTAAGCTACCCTTCACTGCTTCTGCCTCCAATAGATTTCCTAAGCACTAGTGTATTAAGGAACAGGTTAAAAAGAGAATCCTAATGTGATTTCAGGATAATGCGTGTGTTCCTTATCTTCTCCTACTGTCTAAACTCTTCTCCATGGCTGGTCCCCCAAATAATATTCCTTGACGTGCTAATGGGTATCTAGGGAGTGGGATAGGTTTAATAACTACCCTAACCCTATCGCGTACCCTAACCCTAACCCCTACCCTAACCCTAACACGAACCCTAATCCTAACCCGTACCCTAAACCGAGCCCTAACCTTCAAACTAACCCTAACCCTAACCCTAACCCATACCCTACGCCGTACACGAACCCGTACCCGAACCCGTACCCTAAGCCGTACCCTAACCCTAACCCTAACACTAAGCTACCCTTGACTGCTTCTGCCTCCAATAGATTTCCTAAGCACTAGTGTTTTAAGGAACAGGTTAAAAAGAGAATCCTAATGTGATTTATTGATAATGGGTGTGTTCCTTATCTTCTCCTAGTGTCTAAACTCTTCTCCATGGCTGGACCCCCAAATAATATTCCTTGACGTGCTAAGGGGTATCTAGAGAGTGGGATAGGTTTAATAACTACCCTAACCCTAACGCGTACCCTAACCCTAACACCTACCCTAACCCTAACACGTACCCTAATCCTAACCCGTAACCTAAACCGAGCCCTAACCCTCAAACTAACCCTAACCCTAAACCTAACCCATACCCTACGCCGTACCCGAACCCGTACCCGAACCCGTACCCGAACCCTTACCCTAAGCCGTACCCTAACCCTAACCCTAACCCTAAGCTACCCTTGACTGCTTCTGCCTCCAATAGATTTCCTAAGCACTAGTGTATTAAGGAACAGGTTAAAAAGAGAATCCTAATGTGATTTCAGGATAATGGGTGTGTTCCTTATCTTCTCCTACTGTCTAAATTCTTCTCCATGGCTGGACCCCCAAATAATATTCCTTGACGTGCTAAGGGGTATCTAGGGAGTGGTATAGGTTTAATAACTACCCTAAACCTAACGCGTACCCTAACCCTAACCCCTACCCTAACCCTAACACGAACCCTAATCCTAACCCGTACCCTAAACCGAGCCCTAACCTTCAAACTAACCCTAACCCTAACCCTAACCCATACCCTACGCCGTACACGAACCCGTACCCGAACCCGTACCCTAAGCCGTACCCTAACCCTAACCCTAACCCTAACCCCAACCCTAAGCTACCCTTGACTGCTTCTGCCTCCAATAGATTTCCTAAGCACTAGTGTTTTAAGGAACAGGTTAAAAAGAGAATCCTAATGTGATTTCTTGATAATGGGTGTGTTCCTTATCTTCTCCTAGTGTCTAAACTCTTCTCCATGGCTGGACACCCAAATAATATTCCTTGACGTGCTAAGGGGTATCTAGAGAGTGGGATAGGTTTAATAACTACCCTAACCCTAACGCGTACCCTAACCCTAACCCCTACCCTAACCCTAACACGTACCCTAATCCTAACCCGTACCCTACACCGAGCCCTAACCCTCAAACTAACCCTAACCCTAACCCTAACCCATATCGTACGCCATACCCAAACCCGTACCCGAACCCGTACCCGAACCCGTACCCTAAGCCGTACCCTAACCCAAACCCTAACCCTAAGCTACCCTTGACTGCTTCTGCCTCCAATAGATTTCCTAAGCACTAGTGTTTTAAGGAACAGGTTAAAAAGAGAATCCTAATGTGATTTATTGATAATGGGTGTGTTCCTTATCTTCTCCTAGTGTCTAAACTCTTCTCCATGGCTGGACCCCCAAATAATATTCCTTGACGTGCTAAGGGGTATCTAGAGAGTGGGATAGGTTTAATAACTACCCTAACCCTAACGCGTACCCTAACCCTAACACCTACCCTAACCCTAACTCGTACCCTAATCCTAACCCGTAACCTAAACCGAGCCCTAACCCTCAAACTAACCCTAACCCTAAACCTAACCCATACCCTACGCCGTACCCGAACCCGTAACCGAACCCGTACCCGAACCCGTACCCTAAGCCGTACCCTAACCCTAACCCTAACCCTAAGCTACCCTTGACTGCTTCTGCCTCCAATAGATTTCCTAAGCACTAGTGTTTTAAGGAACAGGTTAAAAAGAGAATCCTAATGTGATTTCTTGATAATGGGTGTGTTCCTTATCTTCTCCTAGTGTCTAAACTCTTCTCCATGGCTGGACCCCCAAATAATATTCCTTGACGTGCTAAGGGGTATCTAGAGAGTGGGATAGGTTTAATAACTACCCTAACCCTAACGCGTACCCTAACCCTAACCCCTACCCTAACCCTAACACGTACCCTAATCCTAACCCGTACCCTAAACCGAGCCCTAACCTTCAAACTAACCCTAACCCTAACCCATACCCTACGCCGTACACGAACCCGTACCCGAAACCGTACCCTAAGCCGTACCCTAACCCTAACCCTAACCCTAAACCTAACTCTAACCCTAAGCTACCCTTGACTGCTTCTGCCTCCAATAGATTTCCTAAGCACTAGTGTTTTAAGGAACAGGTTAAAAAGAGAATCCTAATGTGATTTCTTGATAATGGGTGTGTTCCTTATCTTCTCCTAGTGTCTAAACTCTTCTCCATGGCTGGACACCCAAATAATATTCCTTGACGTGCTAAGGGGTATCTAGAGAGTGGGATAGGTTTAATAACTACCCTAACCCTAACGCGTACCCTAACCCTAACACGTACCCTAATCCTAACCCGTACCCTAAACCGAGCCCTAACCCTCAAACTAACCCTAACCCTAACCCTAACCCATACCCTACGCCGTACCCGAACCCGTACCCGAACCCGTACCCTAAGCCGTACCCTAAAGCTAACCCTAACCCTAACCCTAACCCTAACCCTAAGCTACCCTTGACTGCTTCTGCCTCCAATAGATTTCCTAAGCACTAGTGTTTTAAGGAACAGGTTAAAAAGAGAATCCTAATGTGATTTCTTGATAATGGGTGTGTTCCTCATCTTCTCCTAGTGTCTAAACTCTTCTCCATGGCTGGACCCCCAAATAATATTCCTTGACGTGCTAAGGGTTATCTAGAGAGTGGGATAGGTTTAATAACTACCCTAACCCTAACGCGTACACTAACCCTAACCCCTACCCTAACCCTAAGACGTACCCTAATCCTAACAAGTAACCTAAACCGAGCCCTAACCCTCAAACTAACCCTAACCCTAACCCTAACCCAGACCCTACGCCATACCCGAACCCGTACCCGAACCCGTACACTAAGCCGTACCCTAACCCTAACCCTAACCCTAACCCTAAACCTAAACCTAACCCTAACCCTAAGCTACCCTTCACTGCTTCTGCCTCCAATAGATTTCCTAAGCACTAGTGTATTAAGGAACAGGTTAAAAAGAGAATCCTAATGTGATTTCAGGATAATGGGTGTGTTCCTTATCTTCTCCTACTGTCTAAACTCTTCTCCATGGCTGGTCCCCCAAATAATATTCCTTGACGTGCTAAGGGGTATCTAGGGAGTGGGATAGGTTTAATAACTACCCTAACCCTATCGCGTACCCTAACCCTAACCCCTACCCTAACCCTAACACGAACCCTAATCCTAACCCGTACCCTAAACCGAGCCCTAACCTTCAAACTAACCCTAACCCTAACCCTAACCCATACCCTACGCCGTACACGAACCCGTACCCTAAGCCGTACCCTAACCCTAACCCTAACCCTAAGCTACCCTTGACTGCTTCTGCCTCCAATAGATTTCCTAAGCACTAGTGTTTTAAGGAACAGGTTAAAAAGAGAATCCTAATGTGATTTCTTGATAATGGGTGTGTTCCTTATCTTCTCCTAGTGTCTAAACTCTTCTCCATGGCTGGACCCCCAAATAATATTCCTTGACGTGCTAAGGGGTATCTAGAGAGTGGGATAGGTTTAATAACTACCCTAACCCTAACGCGTACCCTAACCCTAAACCCTACCCTAACCCTAACACGTACCCTAATCCTAACCCGTACCCTACACCGAGCCCTAACCCTCAAACTAACCCTAACCCTAACCCTAACCCATATCGTACGCCATACCCGAACCCGTACCCGAACCCGTACCCGAACCCGTACCCTAAGCCGTACCCTAACCCAAACCCTAACCCTAAGCTACCCTTGACTGCTTCTGCCTCCAATAGATTTCCTAAGCACTAGTGTTTTAAGGAACAGGTTAAAAAGAGAATCCTAATGTGATTTCTTGATAATGGGTGTGTTCCTTATCTTCTCCTAGTGTCTAAACTCTTCTCCATGGCTGGACCCCCAAATAATATTCCTTGACGTGCTAAAGGGTATCTAGAGAGTGGGATAGGTTTAATAACTACCCTAACCCTAACGCGTACCCTAACCCTAACCCCTACCCTAACCCTAACACGTACCCTAATCCTAACCCGTACCCTAAACCGAGCCCTAACCTTCAAACTAACCCTAACCCTAACCCATACCCTACGCCGTACACGAACCCGTACCCGAAACCGTACCCTAAGCCGTACCCTAACCCTAACCCTAACCCTAAACCTAACCCTAACCCTAAGCTACCCTTGACTGCTTCTGCCTCCAATAGATTTCCTAAGCACTAGTGTTTTAAGGAACAGGTTAAAAAGAGAATCCTAATGTGATTTCTTGATAATGGGTGTGTTCCTTATCTTCTCCTAGTGTCTAAACACTTCTCCATGGCTGGACACCCAAATAATATTCCTTGACGTGCTAAGGGGTATCTAGAGAGTGGGATAGGTTTAATAACTACCCTAACCCTAACGCGTACCCTAACCCTAACACGTACCCTAATCCTAACCCGTACCCTAAACCGAGCCCTAACCCTCAAATTAACCCTAACCCTAACCCTAACCCATACCCTACGCCGTACCCGAACCCGTACCCGAACCCGTACCCTAAGCCGTACCCTAAAGCTAACCCTAACCCTAACCCTAACCCTAACCCTAAGCTTCCCTTGACTGCTTCTGCCTCCAATAGATTTCCTAAGCACTAGTGTTTTAAGGAACAGGTTAAAAAGAGAATCCTAATGTGATTTCTTGATAATGGGTGTGTTCCTCATCTTCTCCTAGTGTCTAAACTCTTCTCCATGGCTGGACCCCCAAATAATATTCCTTGACGTGCTAAGGGCTATCTAGGGAGTGGGATAGGTTTAATAACTACCCTAACCCTAACGCGTACCCTAACCCTAACCCCTACCCTAACCCTAAGACGTACCCTAATCCTAACCCGTAACCTAAACCGAGCCCTAACCCTCAAACTAACCCTAACCCTAACCCTAACCCATACCCTACGCCATACCCGAACCCGTACCCGAACCCGTACCCTAAGCCGTACCCTAACCCTAACCCTGACCCTAAGCTACCCTTGACTGCTTCTGCCTCCAATAGATTTCCTTAGCACTAGTGTTTTAAGGAACAGGTTAAAAAGAGAATCCTAATGTGATTTCTTGATAATGGGTGTGTTCCTTATCTTCTCCTAGTGTCTAAACTCTTCTCCATGGCTGGACCCCCAAATAATATTCCTTGACGTGCTAAGTGGTATCTAGAGAGTGGGATAGGTTTAATAACTACCCTAACCCTAACGCGTACCCTAAACCTAACCCCTACCCTAACCCTAACACGTACCCTAATCCTAACCCGTACCCTAAACCGAGCCCTAACCCTCAAACTAACCCTAACCCTAACCCTAACCCATACGCTACGCCGTACCCGAACCCGTACCCGAACCCGTACCCTAAGCCATACCCTAACCCTAACCCTAAGCTACCCTTGACTGCTTCTGCCTCCAATAGATTTCCTAAGCACTAGTGTTTTAAGGAACAGGTTAAAAAGAGAATCCTAATGTGATTTCAGGATAATGGGTGTGTTCCTTATCTTCTCCTAGTGTCTAAACTCTTCTCCATGGCTGGACCCCCAAATAATATTCCTTGACGTGCTAAGGGGTATCTAGAGAGTGGGATAGGTTTAATAACTACGCTAACCCTAACGCGTACCCTAACCCTAACCCCTACCCTAACCCTAACACGAACCTTTATCCTAACCCGTACCCTAAACCGAGCCCTAACCTTCAAACTAACCCTAACCCTAACCCAAACCCATACACTACGCCGTACACGAACCCGTACCCGAACCCGTACCCTAAGCCGTGTCCTAACCCTAGCCCTAACGCTAACCCTAACCCTAAGCTACCCTTGACTGCTTCTGCCTCCAATAGATTTCCTAAGCACTAGTGTTTTAAGGAACAGGTTAAAAAGAGAATCCTAATGTGATTTCTTGATAATGGGTGTGTTCCTTATCTTCTCCTAGTGTCTAAACTCTTCTCCATGGCTGGACCCCCTAATAATATTCCTTGACGTGCTAAGGGGTATCTAGAGAGTGGGATAGGTTTAATAACTACCCTAACCCTAACGCGTACCCTAACCCTAACCCCTACCCTAACCCTAACACGTACCCTAATCCTAACCCGTAACCTAAACCGAGCCCTAACCCTCAAACTAACCCTAACCCTAACCCTAACCCATACCCTACGCCGTACCCGAACCCGTACCCGAACCCGTACCCGAACCCGTACCCTAAGCCGTACCCTAACCCTAACCCTAACCCTAAGCTACCCTTGACTGCTTCTGCCTCCAATAGATTTCCTAAGCACTAGTGTATTAAGGAACAGGTTAAAAAGAGAATCCTAATGTGATTTCAGGATAATGGGTGTGTTCCTTATCTTCTCCTACTGTCTAAATTCTTCTCCATGGCTGGACCCCCAAATAATATTCCTTGACGTGCTAAGGGGTATCTAGGGAGTGGGATAGGTTTAATAACTACCCTAAACCTAACGCGTACCCTAACCCTAACCCCTACCCTAACCCTAACACGAACCCTAATCCTAACCCGTACCCTAAACCGAGCCCTAACCTTCAAACTAACCCTAACCCTAACCCTAACCCATACCCTACGCCGTACACGAACCCGTACCCGAACCCGTACCCTAAGCCGTACCCTAACCCTAACCCTAACCCTAACCCCAACCCTAAGCTACCCTTGACTGCTTCTGCCTCCAATAGATTTCCTAAGCACTAGTGTTTTAAGGAACAGGTTAAAAAGAGAATCCTAATGTGATTTCTTGATAATGGGTGTGTTCCTTATCTTCTCCTAGTGTCTAAACTCTTCTCCATGGCTGGACACCCAAATAATATTCCTTGACGTGCTAAGGGGTATCTAGAGAGTGGGATAGGTTTAATAACTACCCTAACCCTAACGCGTACCCTAACCCTAACCCCTACCCTAACCCTAACACGTACCCTAATCCTAACCCGTACCCTACACCGAGCCCTAACCCTCAAACTAACCCTAACCCTAACCCTAACCCATATCGTACGCCATACCCAAACCCGTACCCGAACCCGTACCCGAACCCGTACCCTAAGCCGTACCCTAACCCAAACCCTAACCCTAAGCTACCCTTGACTGCTTCTGCCTCCAATAGATTTCCTAAGCACTAGTGTTTTAAAGAACAGGTTAAAAAGAGAATCCTAATGTGATTTATTGATAATGGGTGTGTTCCTTATCTTCTCCTAGTGTCTAAACTCTTCTCCATGGCTGGACCCCCAAATAATATTCCTTGACGTGCTAAGGGGTATCTAGAGAGTGGGATAGGTTTAATAACTACCCTAACCCTAACGCGTACCCTAACCCTAACACCTACCCTAACCCTAACTCGTACCCTAATCCTAACCCGTAACCTAAACCGAGCCCTAACCCTCAAACTAACCCTAACCCTAAACCTAACCCATACCCTACGCCGTACCCGAACCCGTAACCGAACCCGTACCCGAACCCGTACCCTAAGCCGTACCCTAACCCTAACCCTAACCCTAAGCTACCCTTGACTGCTTCTGCCTCCAATAGATTTCCTAAGCACTAGTGTTTTAAGGAACAGGTTAAAAAGAGAATCCTAATGTGATTTCTTGATAATGGGTGTGTTCCTTATCTTCTCCTAGTGTCTAAACTCTTCTCCATGGCTGGACGCCAAATAATATTCCTTGACGTGCTAAGGGGTATCTAGAGAGTGGGATAGGTTTAATAACTACCCTAACCCTAACGCGTACCCTAACCCTAACCCCTACCCTAACCCTAACACGTACCCTAATCCTAACCCGTACCCTAAACCGAGCCCTAACCTTCAAACTAACCCTAACCCTAACCCATACCCTACGCCGTACACGAACCCGTACCCGAAACCGTACCCTAAGCCGTACCCTAACCCTAACCCTAACCCTAAACCTAACCCTAACCCTAAGCTACCCTTGACTGCTTCTGCCTCCAATAGATTTCCTAAGCACTAGTGTTTTAAGGAACAGGTTAAAAAGAGAATCCTAATGTGATTTCTTGATAATGGGTGTGTTCCTTATCTTCTCCTAGTGTCTAAACTCTTCTCCATGGCTGGACACCCAAATAATATTCCTTGACGTGCTAAGGGGTATCTAGAGAGTGGGATAGGTTTAATAACTACCCTAACCCTAACGCGTACCCTAACCCTAACACGTACCCTAATCCTAACCCGTACCCTAAACCGAGCCCTAACCCTCAAACTAACCCTAACCCTAACCCTAACCCATACCCTACGCCGTACCCGAACCCGTACCCGAACCCGTACCCTAAGCCGTACCCTAAAGCTAACCCTAACCCTAACCCTAACCCTAACCCTAAGCTACCCTTGACTGCTTCTGCCTCCAATAGATTTCCTAAGCACTAGTGTTTTAAGGAACAGGTTAAAAAGAGAATCCTAATGTGATTTCTTGATAATGGGTGTGTTCCTCATCTTCTCCTAGTGTCTAAACTCTTCTCCATGGCTGGACCCCCAAATAATATTCCTTGACGTGCTAAGGGTTATCTAGAGAGTGGGATAGGTTTAATAACTACCCTAACCCTAACGCGTACACTAACCCTAACCCCTACCCTAACCCTAAGACGTACCCTAATCCTAACAAGTAACCTAAACCGAGCCCTAACCCTCAAACTAACCCTAACCCTAACCCTAACCCAGACCCTACGCCATACCCGAACCCGTACCCGAACCCGTACACTAAGCCGTACCCTAACCCTAACCCTAACCCTAACCCTAAACCTAAACCTAACCCTAACCCTAAGCTACCCTTCACTGCTTCTGCCTCCAATAGATTTCCTAAGCACTAGTGTATTAAGGAACAGGTTAAAAAGAGAATCCTAATGTGATTTCAGGATAATGGGTGTGTTCCTTATCTTCTCCTACTGTCTAAACTCTTCTCCATGGCTGGTCCCCCAAATAATATTCCTTGACGTGCTAAGGGGTATCTAGGGAGTGGGATAGGTTTAATAACTACCCTAACCCTATCGCGTACCCTAACCCTAACCCCTACCCTAACCCTAACACGAACCCTAATCCTAACCCGTACCCTAAACCGAGCCCTAACCTTCAAACTAACCCTAACCCTAACCCTAACCCATACCCTACGCCGTACACGAACCCGTACCCGAACCCGTACCCTAAGCCGTTCCCTAACCCTAACCCTAACCCTAAGCTACCCTTGACTGCTTCTGCCTCCAATAGATTTCCTAAGCACTAGTGTTTTAAGGAACAGGTTAAAAAGAGAATCCTAATGTGATTTCTTGATAATGGGTGTGTTCCCTATCTTCTCCTAGTGTCTAAACTCTTCTCCATGGCTGGACCCCCAAATAATATTCCTTGACGTGCTAAGGGGTATCTAGAGAGTGGGATAGGTTTAATAACTACCCTAACCCTAACGCGTACCCTAACCCTAAACCCTACCCTAACCCTAAAACGTACCCTAATCCTAACCCGTACCCTACACCGAGCCCTAACCCTCAAACTAACCCTAACCCTAAACCTAACCCATACCCTACGCCATACCCGAACCCGTACCCGAACCCGTACCCGAACCCGTACCCTAAGCCGTACCCTAACCCTAACCCTAACCCTAAGCTACCCTTGACTGCTTCTGCCTCCAATAGATTTCCTAAGCACTAGTGTTTTAAGGAACAGGTTAAAAAGAGAATCCTAATGTGATTTCTTGATAATGGGTGTGTTCCTTATCTTCTCCTAGTGTCTAAACACTTCTCCATGGCTGGACCCCCAAATAATATTCCTTGACGTGCTAAAGGGTATCTAGAGAGTGGGATAGGTTTAATAACTACCCTAACCCTAACGCGTACCCTAACCCTAACCCCTACCCTAAACCTAACACGTACCCTAATCCTAACCCGTACCCTAAACCGAGCCCTAACCTTCAAACTAACCCTAACACTAACCCATACCCTACGCCGTACACGAACCCGTACCCGAAACCGTACCCTAAGCCGTACCCTAACCCTAACCCTAACCCTAAACCTAACCCTAACCCTAAGCTACCCTTGACTGCTTCTGCCTCCAATAGATTTCCTAAGCACTAGTGTTTTAAGGAACAGGTTAAAAAGAGAATCCTAATGTGATTTCTTGATAATTTGTGTGTTCCTTATCTTCTCCTAGTGTCTAAACACTTCTCCATGGCTGGACACCCAAATAATATTCCTTGACGTGCTAAGGGGTATCGAGAGAGTGGGATAGGTTTAATAACTACCCTAACCCTAACGCGTACCCTAACCCTAACACGTACCTTAATCCTAACCCGTACCCTAAACCGAGCCCTAACCCTCAAATTAACCCTAACCCTAACCCTAACCCATACCCTACGCCGTACCCGAACCCGTACCCGAACCCGTACCCTAAGCCGTACCCTAAAGCTAACCCTAACCCTAACCCTAACCCTAACCCTAAGCTACCCTTGACTGCTTCTGCCTCCAATAGATTTCCTAAGCACTAGTGTTTTAAGGAACAGGTTAAAAAGAGAATCCTAATGTGATTTCTTGATAATGGGTGTGTTCCTCATCTTCTCCTAGTGTCTAAACTCTTCTCCATGGCTGGACCCCCAAATAATATTCCTTGAAGTGCTAAGGGCTATCTAGGGAGTGGGATAGGTTTAATAACTACCCTAACCCTAACGCGTACCCTAACCCTAACCCCTACCCTAACCCTAAGGCGTACCCTAATCCTAACCCGTAACCTAAACCGAGCCCTAACCCTCAAACTAACCCTAACCCTAACCCTAACCCATACCCTACGCCATACCCGAACCCGTACCCGAACCCGTACCCTAAGCCGTACCCTAACCCTAACCCTGACCCTAAGCTACCCTTGACTGCTTCTGCCTCCAATAGATTTCCTAAGCACTAGTGTTTTAAGGAACAAGTTAAAAAGAGAATCCTAATGTGATTTCTTGATAATGGGTGTGTTCCTTATCTTCTCCTAGTGTCTAAACTCTTCTCCATGGCTGGACCCCCAAATAATATTCTTTGACGTGCTAAGGGGTATCTAGAGAGTGGGATAGGTTTAATAACTACCCTAACCCTAACGCGTACCCTAAACCTAACCCCTACCCTAACACTAACACGTACCCTAATCCTAACCCGTACCCTAAACCGAGCCCTAACCCTCAAATTAACCCTAACCCTAACCCTAACCCATACCCTACGCCGTACCCGAACCCGTACCCGAACCCGTACCCTAAGCCGTACCCTAAAGCTAACCCTAACCCTAACCCTAACCCTAAGCTACCCTTGACTGCTTCTGCCTCCAATAGATTTCCTAAGCACTAGTGTTTTAAGGAAAAGGTTAAAAAGAGAATCCTAATGTGATTTCTTGATAATGGGTGTGTTCCTCATCTTCTCCTAGTGTCTAAACTCTTCTCCATGGCTGGACCCCCAAATAATATTCCTTGACGTGATAAGGGCTATCTAGGGAGTGGGATAGGTTTAATAACTACCCTAACCCTAACGCGTACCCTAACCCTAACCCCTACCCTAACCCTAAGACGTATCCTAATCCTAACCCGTAACCTAAACCGAGCCCTAACCCTCAAACTAACCCTAACCCTAACCCTAACCCATACCCTACGCCATACCCGAACCCGTACCCGAACCCGTACCCTAAGCCGTACCCTAACCCTAACCCTGACCCTAAGCTACCCTTGACTGCTTCTTCCTCCAATAGATTTCCTAAGCACTAGTGTTTTAAGGAACAGGTTAAAAAGAGAATCCTAATGTGATTTCTTGATAATGGGTGTGTTCCTTATCTTCTCCTAGTGTCTAAACTCTTCTCCATGGCTGGACCCCCAAATAATATTCCTTGACGTGCTAAGGGGTATCTAGAGAGTGGGATAGGTTTAATAACTACCCTAACCCTAACGCGTACCCTAACCCTAACCCCTACCCTAACCCTAACACGTACCCTAATCCTAACCCGTAACCTAAACCGAGCCCTAACCCTCAAACTAACCCTAACCCTAACCCTAACCCATACCCTACGCCGTACCCGAACCCGTACCCGAACCCGTACCCGAACCCGTACCCTAAGCCGTACCCTAACCCTAACCCTAACCCTAAGCTACCCTTGACTGCTTCTGCCTCCAATAGATTTCCTAAGCACTAGTGTTTTAAGGAACAGGTTAAAAAGAGAATCCTAATGTGATTTCTTGATAATGGGTGTGTTCCTTATCTTCTCCTAGTGTCTAAACTCTTCTCCATGGCTGGACCCCCAAATAATATTCCTTGACGTGCTAAGGGGTATCTAGAGAGTGGGATAGGTTTAATAACTACCCTAACCCTAACGCGTACCCTAACCCTAACCCCTACCCTAACCCTAACACGTACCCTAATCCTAACCCGTACCCTAAACCGAGCCCTAACCTTCAAACTAACCCTAACCCTAACCCATACCCTACGCCGTACACGAACCCGTACCCGAAACCGTACCCTAAGCCGTACCCTAACCCTAACCCTAACCCTAAACCTAACCCTAACCCTAAGCTACCCTTGACTGCTTCTGCCTCCAATAGATTTCCTAAGCACTAGTGTTTTAAGGAACAGGTTAAAAAGAGAATCCTAATGTGATTTCTTGATAATGGGTGTGTTCCTTATCTTCTCCTAGTGTCTAAACTCTTCTCCATGGCTGGACACCCAAATAATATTCCTTGACGTGCTAAGGGGTATCTAGAGAGTGGGATAGGTTTAATAACTACCCTAACCCTAACGCGTACCCTAACCCTAACACGTACCCTAATCCTAACCCGTACCCTAAACCGAGCCCTAACCCTCAAACTAACCCTAACCCTAACCCTAACCCATACCCTACGCCGTACCCGAACCCGTACCCGAACCCGTACCCTAAGCCGTACCCTAAAGCTAACCCTAACCCTAACCCTAACCCTAACCCTAAGCTACCCTTGACTGCTTCTGCCTCCAATAGATTTCCTAAGCACTAGTGTTTTAAGGAACAGGTTAAAAAGAGAATCCTAATGTGATTTCTTGATAATGGGTGTGTTCCTCATCTTCTCCTAGTGTCTAAACTCTTCTCCATGGCTGGACCCCCAAATAATATTCCTTGACGTGCTAAGGGTTATCTAGAGAGTGGGATAGGTTTAATAACTACCCTAACCCTAACGCGTACACTAACCCTAACCCCTACCCTAACCCTAAGACGTACCCTAATCCTAACAAGTAACCTAAACCGAGCCCTAACCCTCAAACTAACCCTAACCCTAACCCTAACCCAGACCCTACGCCATACCCGAACCCGTACCCGAACCCGTACACTAAGCCGTACCCTAACCCTAACCCTAACCCTAACCCTAAACCTAAACCTAACCCTAACCCTAAGCTACCCTTCACTGCTTCTGCCTCCAATAGATTTCCTAAGCACTAGTGTATTAAGGAACAGGTTAAAAAGAGAATCCTAATGTGATTTCAGGATAATGCGTGTGTTCCTTATCTTCTCCTACTGTCTAAACTCTTCTCCATGGCTGGTCCCCCAAATAATATTCCTTGACGTGCTAATGGGTATCTAGGGAGTGGGATAGGTTTAATAACTACCCTAACCCTATCGCGTACCCTAACCCTAACCCCTACCCTAACCCTAACACGAACCCTAATCCTAACCCGTACCCTAAACCGAGCCCTAACCTTCAAACTAACCCTAACCCTAACCCTAACCCATACCCTACGCCGTACACGAACCCGTACCCGAACCCGTACCCTAAGCCGTACCCTAACCCAAACCCTAACCCTAAGCTACCCTTGACTGCTTCTGCCTCCAATAGATTTCCTAAGCACTAGTGTTTTAAGGAACAGGTTAAAAAGAGAATCCTAATGTGATTTCTTGATAATGGGTGTGTTCCTTATCTTCTCCTAGTGTCTAAACACTTCTCCATGGCTGGACACCCAAATAATATTCCTTGACGTGCTAAGGGGTATCTAGAGAGTGGGATAGGTTTAATAACTACCCTAACCCTAACGCGTACCCTAACCCTAACACGTACCCTAATCCTAACCCGTACCCTAAACCGAGCCCTAACCCTCAAATTAACCCTAACCCTAACCCTAACCCATACCCTACGCCGTACCCGAACCCGTACCCGAACCCGTACCCTAAGCCGTACCCTAAAGCTAACCCTAACCCTAACCCTAACCCTAACCCTAAGCTACCCTTGACTGCTTCTGCCTCCAATAGATTTCCTAAGCACTAGTGTTTTAAGGAACAGGTTAAAAAGAGAATCCTAATGTGATTTCTTGATAATGGGTGTGTTCCTCATCTTCTCCTAGTGTCTAAACTCTTCTCCATGGCTGGACCCCCAAATAATATTCCTTGACGTGCTAAGGGCTATCTAGGGAGTGGGATAGGTTTAATAACTACCCTAACCCTAACGCGTACCCTAACCCTAACACCTACCCTAACCCTAACACGTACCCTAATCCTAACCCGTAACCTAAACCGAGCCCTAACCCTCAAACTAACCCTAACCCTAAACCTAACCCATACCCTACGCCGTACCCGAACCCGTACCCGAACCCGTACCCGAACCCTTACCCTAAGCCGTACCCTAACCCTAACCCTAACCCTAAGCTACCCTTGACTGCTTCTGCCTCCAATAGATTTCCTAAGCACTAGTGTATTAAGGAACAGGTTAAAAAGAGAATCCTAATGTGATTTCAGGATAATGGGTGTGTTCCTTATCTTCTCCTACTGTCTAAATTCTTCTCCATGGCTGGACCCCCAAATAATATTCCTTGACGTGCTAAGGGGTATCTAGGGAGTGGTATAGGTTTAATAACTACCCTAAACCTAACGCGTACCCTAACCCTAACCCCTACCCTAACCCTAACACGAACCCTAATCCTAACCCGTACCCTAAACCGAGCCCTAACCTTCAAACTAACCCTAACCCTAACCCTAACCCATACCCTACGCCGTACACGAACCCGTACCCGAACCCGTACCCTAAGCCGTACCCTAACCCTAACCCTAACCCTAACCCCAACCCTAAGCTACCCTTGACTGCTTCTGCCTCCAATAGATTTCCTAAGCACTAGTGTTTTAAGGAACAGGTTAAAAAGAGAATCCTAATGTGATTTCTTGATAATGGGTGTGTTCCTTATCTTCTCCTAGTGTCTAAACTCTTCTCCATGGCTGGACACCCAAATAATATTCCTTGACGTGCTAAGGGGTATCTAGAGAGTGGGATAGGTTTAATAACTACCCTAACCCTAACGCGTACCCTAACCCTAACCCCTACCCTAACCCTAACACGTACCCTAATCCTAACCCGTACCCTACACCGAGCCCTAACCCTCAAACTAACCCTAACCCTAACCCTAACCCATATCGTACGCCATACCCAAACCCGTACCCGAACCCGTACCCGAACCCGTACCCTAAGCCGTACCCTAACCCAAACCCTAACCCTAAGCTACCCTTGACTGCTTCTGCCTCCAATAGATTTCCTAAGCACTAGTGTTTTAAGGAACAGGTTAAAAAGAGAATCCTAATGTGATTTATTGATAATGGGTGTGTTCCTTATCTTCTCCTAGTGTCTAAACTCTTCTCCATGGCTGGACCCCCAAATAATATTCCTTGACGTGCTAAGGGGTATCTAGAGAGTGGGATAGGTTTAATAACTACCCTAACCCTAACGCGTACCCTAACCCTAACACCTACCCTAACCCTAACTCGTACCCTAATCCTAACCCGTAACCTAAACCGAGCCCTAACCCTCAAACTAACCCTAACCCTAAACCTAACCCATACCCTACGCCGTACCCGAACCCGTAACCGAACCCGTACCCGAACCCGTACCCTAAGCCGTACCCTAACCCTAACCCTAACCCTAAGCTACCCTTGACTGCTTCTGCCTCCAATAGATTTCCTAAGCACTAGTGTTTTAAGGAACAGGTTAAAAAGAGAATCCTAATGTGATTTCTTGATAATGGGTGTGTTCCTTATCTTCTCCTAGTGTCTAAACTCTTCTCCATGGCTGGACCCCCAAATAATATTCCTTGACGTGCTAAGGGGTATCTAGAGAGTGGGATAGGTTTAATAACTACCCTAACCCTAACGCGTACCCTAACCCTAACCCCTACCCTAACCCTAACACGTACCCTAATCCTAACCCGTACCCTAAACCGAGCCCTAACCTTCAAACTAACCCTAACCCTAACCCATACCCTACGCCGTACACGAACCCGTACCCGAAACCGTACCCTAAGCCGTACCCTAACCCTAACCCTAACCCTAAACCTAACTCTAACCCTAAGCTACCCTTGACTGCTTCTGCCTCCAATAGATTTCCTAAGCACTAGTGTTTTAAGGAACAGGTTAAAAAGAGAATCCTAATGTGATTTCTTGATAATGGGTGTGTTCCTTATCTTCTCCTAGTGTCTAAACTCTTCTCCATGGCTGGACACCCAAATAATATTCCTTGACGTGCTAAGGGGTATCTAGAGAGTGGGATAGGTTTAATAACTACCCTAACCCTAACGCGTACCCTAACCCTAACACGTACCCTAATCCTAACCCGTACCCTAAACCGAGCCCTAACCCTCAAACTAACCCTAACCCTAACCCTAACCCATACCCTACGCCGTACCCGAACCCGTACCCGAACCCGTACCCTAAGCCGTACCCTAAAGCTAACCCTAACCCTAACCCTAACCCTAACCCTAAGCTACCCTTGACTGCTTCTGCCTCCAATAGATTTCCTAAGCACTAGTGTTTTAAGGAACAGGTTAAAAAGAGAATCCTAATGTGATTTCTTGATAATGGGTGTGTTCCTCATCTTCTCCTAGTGTCTAAACTCTTCTCCATGGCTGGACCCCCAAATAATATTCCTTGACGTGCTAAGGGTTATCTAGAGAGTGGGATAGGTTTAATAACTACCCTAACCCTAACGCGTACACTAACCCTAACCCCTACCCTAACCCTAAGACGTACCCTAATCCTAACAAGTAACCTAAACCGAGCCCTAACCCTCAAACTAACCCTAACCCTAACCCTAACCCAGACCCTACGCCATACCCGAACCCGTACCCGAACCCGTACACTAAGCCGTACCCTAACCCTAACCCTAACCCTAACCCTAAACCTAAACCTAACCCTAACCCTAAGCTACCCTTCACTGCTTCTGCCTCCAATAGATTTCCTAAGCACTAGTGTATTAAGGAACAGGTTAAAAAGAGAATCCTAATGTGATTTCAGGATAATGGGTGTGTTCCTTATCTTCTCCTACTGTCTAAACTCTTCTCCATGGCTGGTCCCCCAAATAATATTCCTTGACGTGCTAAGGGGTATCTAGGGAGTGGGATAGGTTTAATAACTACCCTAACCCTATCGCGTACCCTAACCCTAACCCCTACCCTAACCCTAACACGAACCCTAATCCTAACCCGTACCCTAAACCGAGCCCTAACCTTCAAACTAACCCTAACCCTAACCCTAACCCATACCCTACGCCGTACACGAACCCGTACCCTAAGCCGTACCCTAACCCTAACCCTAACCCTAAGCTACCCTTGACTGCTTCTGCCTCCAATAGATTTCCTAAGCACTAGTGTTTTAAGGAACAGGTTAAAAAGAGAATCCTAATGTGATTTCTTGATAATGGGTGTGTTCCTTATCTTCTCCTAGTGTCTAAACTCTTCTCCATGGCTGGACCCCCAAATAATATTCCTTGACGTGCTAAGGGGTATCTAGAGAGTGGGATAGGTTTAATAACTACCCTAACCCTAACGCGTACCCTAACCCTAAACCCTACCCTAACCCTAACACGTACCCTAATCCTAACCCGTACCCTACACCGAGCCCTAACCCTCAAACTAACCCTAACCCTAACCCTAACCCATATCGTACGCCATACCCGAACCCGTACCCGAACCCGTACCCGAACCCGTACCCTAAGCCGTACCCTAACCCAAACCCTAACCCTAAGCTACCCTTGACTGCTTCTGCCTCCAATAGATTTCCTAAGCACTAGTGTTTTAAGGAACAGGTTAAAAAGAGAATCCTAATGTGATTTCTTGATAATGGGTGTGTTCCTTATCTTCTCCTAGTGTCTAAACTCTTCTCCATGGCTGGACCCCCAAATAATATTCCTTGACGTGCTAAAGGGTATCTAGAGAGTGGGATAGGTTTAATAACTACCCTAACCCTAACGCGTACCCTAACCCTAACCCCTACCCTAACCCTAACACGTACCCTAATCCTAACCCGTACCCTAAACCGAGCCCTAACCTTCAAACTAACCCTAACCCTAACCCATACCCTACGCCGTACACGAACCCGTACCCGAAACCGTACCCTAAGCCGTACCCTAACCCTAACCCTAACCCTAAACCTAACCCTAACCCTAAGCTACCCTTGACTGCTTCTGCCTCCAATAGATTTCCTAAGCACTAGTGTTTTAAGGAACAGGTTAAAAAGAGAATCCTAATGTGATTTCTTGATAATGGGTGTGTTCCTTATCTTCTCCTAGTGTCTAAACACTTCTCCATGGCTGGACACCCAAATAATATTCCTTGACGTGCTAAGGGGTATCTAGAGAGTGGGATAGGTTTAATAACTACCCTAACCCTAACGCGTACCCTAACCCTAACACGTACCCTAATCCTAACCCGTACCCTAAACCGAGCCCTAACCCTCAAATTAACCCTAACCCTAACCCTAACCCATACCCTACGCCGTACCCGAACCCGTACCCGAACCCGTACCCTAAGCCGTACCCTAAAGCTAACCCTAACCCTAACCCTAACCCTAACCCTAAGCTTCCCTTGACTGCTTCTGCCTCCAATAGATTTCCTAAGCACTAGTGTTTTAAGGAACAGGTTAAAAAGAGAATCCTAATGTGATTTCTTGATAATGGGTGTGTTCCTCATCTTCTCCTAGTGTCTAAACTCTTCTCCATGGCTGGACCCCCAAATAATATTCCTTGACGTGCTAAGGGCTATCTAGGGAGTGGGATAGGTTTAATAACTACCCTAACCCTAACGCGTACCCTAACCCTAACCCCTACCCTAACCCTAAGACGTACCCTAATCCTAACCCGTAACCTAAACCGAGCCCTAACCCTCAAACTAACCCTAACCCTAACCCTAACCCATACCCTACGCCATACCCGAACCCGTACCCGAACCCGTACCCTAAGCCGTACCCTAACCCTAACCCTGACCCTAAGCTACCCTTGACTGCTTCTGCCTCCAATAGATTTCCTTAGCACTAGTGTTTTAAGGAACAGGTTAAAAAGAGAATCCTAATGTGATTTCTTGATAATGGGTGTGTTCCTTATCTTCTCCTAGTGTCTAAACTCTTCTCCATGGCTGGACCCCCAAATAATATTCCTTGACGTGCTAAGTGGTATCTAGAGAGTGGGATAGGTTTAATAACTACCCTAACCCTAACGCGTACCCTAAACCTAACCCCTACCCTAACCCTAACACGTACCCTAATCCTAACCCGTACCCTAAACCGAGCCCTAACCCTCAAACTAACCCTAACCCTAACCCTAACCCATACGCTACGCCGTACCCGAACCCGTACCCGAACCCGTACCCTAAGCCATACCCTAACCCTAACCCTAAGCTACCCTTGACTGCTTCTGCCTCCAATAGATTTCCTAAGCACTAGTGTTTTAAGGAACAGGTTAAAAAGAGAATCCTAATGTGATTTCAGGATAATGGGTGTGTTCCTTATCTTCTCCTAGTGTCTAAACTCTTCTCCATGGCTGGACCCCCAAATAATATTCCTTGACGTGCTAAGGGGTATCTAGAGAGTGGGATAGGTTTAATAACTACGCTAACCCTAACGCGTACCCTAACCCTAACCCCTACCCTAACCCTAACACGAACCTTTATCCTAACCCGTACCCTAAACCGAGCCCTAACCTTCAAACTAACCCTAACCCTAACCCAAACCCATACACTACGCCGTACACGAACCCGTACCCGAACCCGTACCCTAAGCCGTGTCCTAACCCTAGCCCTAACGCTAACCCTAACCCTAAGCTACCCTTGACTGCTTCTGCCTCCAATAGATTTCCTAAGCACTAGTGTTTTAAGGAACAGGTTAAAAAGAGAATCCTAATGTGATTTCTTGATAATGGGTGTGTTCCTTATCTTCTCCTAGTGTCTAAACTCTTCTCCATGGCTGGACCCCCTAATAATATTCCTTGACGTGCTAAGGGGTATCTAGAGAGTGGGATAGGTTTAATAACTACCCTAACCCTAACGCGTACCCTAACCCTAACCCCTACCCTAACCCTAACACGTACCCTAATCCTAACCCGTAACCTAAACCGAGCCCTAACCCTCAAACTAACCCTAACCCTAACCCTAACCCATACCCTACGCCGTACCCGAACCCGTACCCGAACCCGTACCCGAACCCGTACCCTAAGCCGTACCCTAACCCTAACCCTAACCCTAAGCTACCCTTGACTGCTTCTGCCTCCAATAGATTTCCTAAGCACTAGTGTATTAAGGAACAGGTTAAAAAGAGAATCCTAATGTGATTTCAGGATAATGGGTGTGTTCCTTATCTTCTCCTACTGTCTAAATTCTTCTCCATGGCTGGACCCCCAAATAATATTCCTTGACGTGCTAAGGGGTATCTAGGGAGTGGGATAGGTTTAATAACTACCCTAAACCTAACGCGTACCCTAACCCTAACCCCTACCCTAACCCTAACACGAACCCTAATCCTAACCCGTACCCTAAACCGAGCCCTAACCTTCAAACTAACCCTAACCCTAACCCTAACCCATACCCTACGCCGTACACGAACCCGTACCCGAACCCGTACCCTAAGCCGTACCCTAACCCTAACCCTAACCCTAACCCCAACCCTAAGCTACCCTTGACTGCTTCTGCCTCCAATAGATTTCCTAAGCACTAGTGTTTTAAGGAACAGGTTAAAAAGAGAATCCTAATGTGATTTCTTGATAATGGGTGTGTTCCTTATCTTCTCCTAGTGTCTAAACTCTTCTCCATGGCTGGACACCCAAATAATATTCCTTGACGTGCTAAGGGGTATCTAGAGAGTGGGATAGGTTTAATAACTACCCTAACCCTAACGCGTACCCTAACCCTAACCCCTACCCTAACCCTAACACGTACCCTAATCCTAACCCGTACCCTACACCGAGCCCTAACCCTCAAACTAACCCTAACCCTAACCCTAACCCATATCGTACGCCATACCCAAACCCGTACCCGAACCCGTACCCGAACCCGTACCCTAAGCCGTACCCTAACCCAAACCCTAACCCTAAGCTACCCTTGACTGCTTCTGCCTCCAATAGATTTCCTAAGCACTAGTGTTTTAAAGAACAGGTTAAAAAGAGAATCCTAATGTGATTTATTGATAATGGGTGTGTTCCTTATCTTCTCCTAGTGTCTAAACTCTTCTCCATGGCTGGACCCCCAAATAATATTCCTTGACGTGCTAAGGGGTATCTAGAGAGTGGGATAGGTTTAATAACTACCCTAACCCTAACGCGTACCCTAACCCTAACACCTACCCTAACCCTAACTCGTACCCTAATCCTAACCCGTAACCTAAACCGAGCCCTAACCCTCAAACTAACCCTAACCCTAAACCTAACCCATACCCTACGCCGTACCCGAACCCGTAACCGAACCCGTACCCGAACCCGTACCCTAAGCCGTACCCTAACCCTAACCCTAACCCTAAGCTACCCTTGACTGCTTCTGCCTCCAATAGATTTCCTAAGCACTAGTGTTTTAAGGAACAGGTTAAAAAGAGAATCCTAATGTGATTTCTTGATAATGGGTGTGTTCCTTATCTTCTCCTAGTGTCTAAACTCTTCTCCATGGCTGGACGCCAAATAATATTCCTTGACGTGCTAAGGGGTATCTAGAGAGTGGGATAGGTTTAATAACTACCCTAACCCTAACGCGTACCCTAACCCTAACCCCTACCCTAACCCTAACACGTACCCTAATCCTAACCCGTACCCTAAACCGAGCCCTAACCTTCAAACTAACCCTAACCCTAACCCATACCCTACGCCGTACACGAACCCGTACCCGAAACCGTACCCTAAGCCGTACCCTAACCCTAACCCTAACCCTAAACCTAACCCTAACCCTAAGCTACCCTTGACTGCTTCTGCCTCCAATAGATTTCCTAAGCACTAGTGTTTTAAGGAACAGGTTAAAAAGAGAATCCTAATGTGATTTCTTGATAATGGGTGTGTTCCTTATCTTCTCCTAGTGTCTAAACTCTTCTCCATGGCTGGACACCCAAATAATATTCCTTGACGTGCTAAGGGGTATCTAGAGAGTGGGATAGGTTTAATAACTACCCTAACCCTAACGCGTACCCTAACCCTAACACGTACCCTAATCCTAACCCGTACCCTAAACCGAGCCCTAACCCTCAAACTAACCCTAACCCTAACCCTAACCCATACCCTACGCCGTACCCGAACCCGTACCCGAACCCGTACCCTAAGCCGTACCCTAAAGCTAACCCTAACCCTAACCCTAACCCTAACCCTAAGCTACCCTTGACTGCTTCTGCCTCCAATAGATTTCCTAAGCACTAGTGTTTTAAGGAACAGGTTAAAAAGAGAATCCTAATGTGATTTCTTGATAATGGGTGTGTTCCTCATCTTCTCCTAGTGTCTAAACTCTTCTCCATGGCTGGACCCCCAAATAATATTCCTTGACGTGCTAAGGGTTATCTAGAGAGTGGGATAGGTTTAATAACTACCCTAACCCTAACGCGTACACTAACCCTAACCCCTACCCTAACCCTAAGACGTACCCTAATCCTAACAAGTAACCTAAACCGAGCCCTAACCCTCAAACTAACCCTAACCCTAACCCTAACCCAGACCCTACGCCATACCCGAACCCGTACCCGAACCCGTACACTAAGCCGTACCCTAACCCTAACCCTAACCCTAACCCTAAACCTAAACCTAACCCTAACCCTAAGCTACCCTTCACTGCTTCTGCCTCCAATAGATTTCCTAAGCACTAGTGTATTAAGGAACAGGTTAAAAAGAGAATCCTAATGTGATTTCAGGATAATGCGTGTGTTCCTTATCTTCTCCTACTGTCTAAACTCTTCTCCATGGCTGGTCCCCCAAATAATATTCCTTGACGTGCTAATGGGTATCTAGGGAGTGGGATAGGTTTAATAACTACCCTAACCCTATCGCGTACCCTAACCCTAACCCCTACCCTAACCCTAACACGAACCCTAATCCTAACCCGTACCCTAAACCGAGCCCTAACCTTCAAACTAACCCTAACCCTAACCCTAACCCATACCCTACGCCGTACACGAACCCGTACCCGAACCCGTACCCTAAGCCGTACCCTAACCCAAACCCTAACCCTAAGCTACCCTTGACTGCTTCTGCCTCCAATAGATTTCCTAAGCACTAGTGTTTTAAGGAACAGGTTAAAAAGAGAATCCTAATGTGATTTCTTGATAATGGGTGTGTTCCTTATCTTCTCCTAGTGTCTAAACACTTCTCCATGGCTGGACACCCAAATAATATTCCTTGACGTGCTAAGGGGTATCTAGAGAGTGGGATAGGTTTAATAACTACCCTAACCCTAACGCGTACCCTAACCCTAACACGTACCCTAATCCTAACCCGTACCCTAAACCGAGCCCTAACCCTCAAATTAACCCTAACCCTAACCCTAACCCATACCCTACGCCGTACCCGAACCCGTACCCGAACCCGTACCCTAAGCCGTACCCTAAAGCTAACCCTAACCCTAACCCTAACCCTAACCCTAAGCTACCCTTGACTGCTTCTGCCTCCAATAGATTTCCTAAGCACTAGTGTTTTAAGGAACAGGTTAAAAAGAGAATCCTAATGTGATTTCTTGATAATGGGTGTGTTCCTCATCTTCTCCTAGTGTCTAAACTCTTCTCCATGGCTGGACCCCCAAATAATATTCCTTGACGTGCTAAGGGCTATCTAGGGAGTGGGATAGGTTTAATAACTACCCTAACCCTAACGCGTACCCTAACCCTAACACCTACCCTAACCCTAACACGTACCCTAATCCTAACCCGTAACCTAAACCGAGCCCTAACCCTCAAACTAACCCTAACCCTAAACCTAACCCATACCCTACGCCGTACCCGAACCCGTACCCGAACCCGTACCCGAACCCGTACCCTAAGCCGTACCCTAACCCTAACCCTAACCCTAAGCTACCCTTGACTGCTTCTGCCTCCAATAGATTTCCTAAACACTAGTGTATTAAGGAACAGGTTAAAAAGAGAATCCTAATGTGATTTCAGGATAATGGGTGTGTTCCTTATCTTCTCCTACTGTCTAAATTCTTCTCCATGGCTGGACCCCCAAATAATATTCCTTGACGTGCTAAGGGGTATCTAGGGAGTGGGATAGGTTTAATAACTACCCTAAACCTAACGCGTAACCTAACCCTAACCCCTACCCTAACCCTAACAAGAACCCTAATCCTAACCCGTACCCTAAACCGAGCCCTAACCTTCAAACTAACCCTAACCCTAACCCTAACCCATACCCTACGCCGTACACGAACCCGTACCCGAACCCGTACCCTAAGCCGTACCCTAACCATAACCCTAACCCTAACCCCAACCCTAAGCTACCCTTGATTGCTTCTGCCTCCAATAGATTTCCTAAGCACTAGTGTTTTAAGGAACAGGTTAAAAAGAGAATCCTAATGTGATTTCTTGATAATGGGTGTGTTCCTTATCTTCTCCTAGTGTCTAAACTCTTCTCCATGGCTGGACACCCAAATAATATTCCTTGACGTGCTAAGGGGTATCTAGAGAGTGGGATAGGTTTAATAACTACCCTAACCCTAACGCGTACCCTAACCCTAACCCCTACCCTAACCCTAACACGTACCCTAATCCTAACCCGTACCCTACACCGAGCCCTAACCCTCAAACTAACCCTAACCCTAACCCTAACCCATATCGTACGCCATACCCAAACCCGTACCCGAACCCGTACCCGAACCCGTACCCTAAGCCGTACCCTAACCCAAACCCTAACCCTAAGCTACCCTTGACTGCTTCTGCCTCCAATAGATTTCCTAAGCACTAGTGTTTTAAGGAACAGGTTAAAAAGAGAATCCTAATGTGATTTATTGATAATGGGTGTGTTCCTTATCTTCTCCTAGTGTCTAAACTCTTCTCCATGGCTGGACCCCCAAATAATATTCCTTGACGTGCTAAGGGGTATCTAGAGAGTGGGATAGGTTTAATAACTACCCTAACCCTAACGCGTACCCTAACCCTAACACCTACCCTAACCCTAACTCGTACCCTAATCCTAACCCGTAACCTAAACCGAGCCCTAACCCTCAAACTAACCCTAACCCTAAACCTAACCCATACCCTACGCCGTACCCGAACCCGTAACCGAACCCGTACCCGAACCCGTACCCTAAGCCGTACCCTAACCCTAACCCTAACCCTAAGCTACCCTTGACTGCTTCTGCCTCCAATAGATTTCCTAAGCACTAGTGTTTTAAGGAACAGGTTAAAAAGAGAATCCTAATGTGATTTCTTGATAATGGGTGTGTTCCTCATCTTCTCCTAGTGTCTAAACTCTTCTCCATGGCTGGACCCCCAAATAATATTCCTTGACGTGCTAAGGGTTATCTAGAGAGTGGGATAGGTTTAATAACTACCCTAACCCTAACACGTACACTAACCCTAACCCCTACCCTAACCCTAAGACGTACCCTAATCCTAACAAGTAACCTAAACCGAGCCCTAACCCTCAAACTAACCCTAACCCTAACCCTAACCCAGACCCTACGCCATACCCGAACCCGTACCCGAACCCGTACACTAAGCCGTACCCTAACCCTAACCCTAACCCTAACCCTAAACCTAAACCTAACCCTAACCCTAAGCTACCCTTCACTGCTTCTGCCTCCAATAGATTTCCTAAGCACTAGTGTATTAAGGAACAGGTTAAAAAGAGAATCCTAATGTGATTTCAGGATAATGCGTGTGTTCCTTATCTTCTCCTACTGTCTAAACTCTTCTCCATGGCTGGTCCCCCAAATAATATTCCTTGACGTGCTAATGGGTATCTAGGGAGTGGGATAGGTTTAATAACTACCCTAACCCTATCGCGTACCCTAACCCTAACCCCTACCCTAACCCTAACACGAACCCTAATCCTAACCCGTAACCTAAACCGAGCCCTAACCTTCAAACTAACCCTAACCCTAACCCTAACCCATACCCTACGCCGTACACGAACCCGTACCCGAACCCGTACCCTAAGCCGTACCCTAACCCTAACCCTAACACTAAGCTACCCTTGACTGCTTCTGCCTCCAATAGATTTCCTAAGCACTAGTGTTTTAAGGAACAGGTTAAAAAGAGAATCCTAATGTGATTTCTTGATAATGGGTGTGTTCCTTATCTTCTCCTAGTGTCTAAACTCTTCTCCATGGCTGGACCCCCAAATAATATTCCTTGACGTGCTAAGGGGTATCTAGAGAGTGGGATAGGTTTAATAACTACCCTAACCCTAACGCGTACCCTAACCCTAAACCCTACCCTAACCCTAACACGTACCCTAATCCTAACCCGTACCCTACACCGAGCCCTAACCCTCAAACTAACCCTAACCCTAACCCTAACCCATATCGTACGCCATAACCAAACCCGTACCCGAACCCGTACCCGAACCCGTACCCTAAGCCGTACCCTAACCCAAACCCTAACCCTAAGCTACCCTTGACTGCTTCTGCCTCCAATAGATTTCCTAAGCACTAGTGTTTTAAGGAACAGGTTAAAAAGAGAATCCTAATGTGATTTATTGATAATGGGTGTGTTCCTTATCTTCTCCTAGTGTCTAAACTCTTCTCCATGGCTGGACCCCCAAATAATATTCCTTGACGTGCTAAAGGGTATCTAGAGAGTGGGATAGGTTTAATAACTACCCTAACCCTAACGCGTACCCTAACCCTAACCCCTACCCTAACCCTAACACGTACCCTAATCCTAACCCGTACCCTAAACCGAGCCCTAACCTTCAAACTAACCCTAACCCTAACCCATACCCTACGCCGTACACGAACCCGTACCCGAAACCGTACCCTAAGCCGTACCCTAACCCTAACCCTAACCCTAAACCTAACCCTAACCCTAAGCTACCCTTGACTGCTTCTGCCTCCAATAGATTTCCTAAGCACTAGTGTTTTAAGGAACAGGTTAAAAAGAGAATCCTAATGTGATTTCTTGATAATGGGTGTGTTCCTTATCTTCTCCTAGTGTCTAAACACTTCTCCATGGCTGGACACCCAAATAATATTCCTTGACGTGCTAAGGGGTATCTAGAGAGTGGGATAGGTTTAATAACTACCCTAACCCTAACGCGTACCCTAACCCTAACACGTACCCTAATCCTAACCCGTACCCTAAACCGAGCCCTAACCCTCAAATTAACCCTAACCCTAACCCTAACCCATACCCTACGCCGTACCCGAACCCGTACCCGAACCCGTACCCTAAGCCGTACCCTAAAGCTAACCCTAACCCTAACCC
This sequence comes from Eschrichtius robustus, assembly GCF_028021215.1. Taxonomy (NCBI): domain Eukaryota; kingdom Metazoa; phylum Chordata; class Mammalia; order Artiodactyla; family Eschrichtiidae; genus Eschrichtius; species Eschrichtius robustus. The sequence goes on from NW_027175168.1 coordinate 1,245,126, forward strand.
TAACCTTAACCCTAAGCTACCCTTGACTGCTTCTGCCTCCAATAGATTTCCTAAGCACTAGTGTTTTAAGGAACAGGTTAAAAAGAGAATCCTAATGTGATTTCTTGATAATGGGTGTGTTCCTCATCTTCTCCTAGTGTCTAAACTCTTCTCCATGGCTGGACCCCCAAATAATATTCCTTGACGTGCTAAGGGCTATCTAGGGAGTGGGATAGGTTTAATAACTACCCTAACCCTAACGCGTACCCTAACCCTAACACCTACCCTAACCCTAACACGTACCCTAATCCTAACCCGTAACCTAAACCGAGCCCTAACCCTCAAACTAACCCTAAGCCTAAACCTAACCCATACCCTACGCCGTACCCGAACCCGTACCCGAACCCGTACCCGAACCCGTACCCTAAGCCGTACCCTAACCCTAACCCTAACCCTAAGCTACCCTTGACTGCTTCTGCCTCCAATAGATTTCCTAAACACTAGTGTATTAAGGAACAGGTTAAAAAGAGAATCCTAATGTGATTTCAGGATAATGGGTGTGTTCCTTATCTTCTCCTACTGTCTAAATTCTTCTCCATGGCTGGACCCCCAAATAATATTCCTTGACGTGCTAAGGGGTATCTAGGGAGTGGGATAGGTTTAATAACTACCCTAAACCTAACGCGTAACCTTACCCTAACCCCTACCCTAACCCTAACACGAACCCTAATCCTAACCCGTACCCTAAACCGAGCCCTAACCTTCAAACTAACCCTAACCCTAACCCTAACCCATACCCTACGCCGTACACGAACCCGTACCCGAACCCGTACCCTAAGCCGTACCCTAACCCTAACCCTAACCCTAACCCCAACCCTAAGCTACCCTTGATTGCTTCTGCCTCCAATAGATTTCCTAAGCAATAGTGTTTTAAGGAACAGGTTAAAAAGAGAATCCTAATGTGATTTCTTGATAATGGGTGTGTTCCTTATCTTCTCCTAGTGTCTAAACTCTTCTCCATGGCTGGACACCCAAATAATATTCCTTGACGTGCTAAGGGGTATCTAGAGAGTGGGATAGGTTTAATAACTACCCTAACCCTAACGCGTACCCTAACCCTAACCCCTACCCTAACCCTAACACGTACCCTAATCCTAACCCGTACCCTACACCGAGCCCTAACCCTCAAACTAACCCTAACCCTAACCCTAACCCATATCGTACGCCATACCCAAACCCGTACCCGAACCCGTACCCGAACCCGTACCCTAAGCCGTACCCTAACCCAAACCCTAACCCTAAGCTACCCTTGACTGCTTCTGCCTCCAATAGATTTCCTAAGCACTAGTGTTTTAAGGAACAGGTTAAAAAGAGAATCCTAATGTGATTTATTGATAATGGGTGTGTTCCTTATCTTCTCCTAGTGTCTAAACTCTTCTCCATGGCTGGACCCCCAAATAATATTCCTTGACGTGCTAAGGGGTATCTAGAGAGTGGGATAGGTTTAATAACTACCCTAACCCTAACGCGTACCCTAACCCTAACACCTACCCTAACCCTAACTCGTACCCTAATCCTAACCCGTAACCTAAACCGAGCCCTAACCTTCAAACTAACCCTAACCCTAAACCTAACCCATACCCTACGCCGTACCCGAACCCGTAACCGAACCCGTACCCGAACCCGTACCCTAAGCCGTACCCTAACCCTAACCCTAACCCTAAGCTACCCTTGACTGCTTCTGCCTCCAATAGATTTCCTAAGCACTAGTGTTTTAAGGAACAGGTTAAAAAGAGAATCCTAATGTGATTTCTTGATAATGGGTGTGTTCCTTATCTTCTCCTAGTGTCTAAACTCTTCTCCATGGCTGGACCCCCAAATAATATTCCTTGACGTGCTAAGGGGTATCTAGAGAGTGGGATAGGTTTAATAACTACCCTAACCCTAACGCGTACCCTAACCCTAACCCCTACCCTAACCCTAACACGTACCCTAATCCTAACCCGTACCCTAAACCGAGCCCTAACCTTCAAACTAACCCTAACCCTAACCCATACACTACGCCGTACACGAACCCGTACCCGAAACCGTACCCTAAGCCGTACCCTAACCCTAACCCTAACCCTAAACCTAACTCTAACCCTAAGCTACCCTTGACTGCTTCTGCCTCCAATAGATTTCCTAAGCACTAGTGTTTTAAGGAACAGGTTAAAAAGAGAATCCTAATGTGATTTCTTGATAATGGGTGTGTTCCTTATCTTCTCCTAGTGTCTAAACTCTTCTCCATGGCTGGACACCCAAATAATATTCCTTGACGTGCTAAGGGGTATCTAGAGAGTGGGATAGGTTTAATAACTACCCTAACCCTAACGCGTACCCTAACCCTAACACGTACCCTAATCCTAACCCGTACCCTAAACCGAGCCCTAACCCTCAAACTAACCCTAACCCTAACCCTAACCCATACCCTACGCCGTACCCGAACCCGTACCCGAACCCGTACCCTAAGCCGTACCCTAAAGCTAACCCTAACCCTAACCCTAACCCTAACCCTAAGCTACCCTTGACTGCTTCTGCCTCCAATAGATTTCCTAAGCACTAGTGTTTTAAGGAACAGGTTAAAAAGAGAATCCTAATGTGATTTCTTGATAATGGGTGTGTTCCTCATCTTCTCCTAGTGTCTAAACTCTTCTCCATGGCTGGACCCCCAAATAATATTCCTTGACGTGCTAAGGGTTATCTAGAGAGTGGGATAGGTTTAATAACTACCCTAACCCTAACGCGTACACTAACCCTAACCCCTACCCTAACCCTAAGACGTACCCTAATCCTAACAAGTAACCTAAACCGAGCCCTAACCCTCAAACTAACCCTAACCCTAACACTAACCCTAACCCAGACCCTACGCCATACCCGAACCCGTACCCGAACCCGTACACTAAGCCGTACCCTAACCCTAACCCTAACCCTAACCCTAAACCTAAACCTAACCCTAACCCTAAGCTACCCTTCACTGCTTCTGCCTCCAATAGATTTCCTAAGCACTAGTGTATTAAGGAACAGGTTAAAAAGAGAATCCTAATGTGATTTCAGGATAATGGGTGTCTTCCTTATCTTCTCCTACTGTCTAAACTCTTCTCCATGGCTGGTCCCCCAAATAATATTCCTTGACGTGCTAAGGGGTATCTAGGGAGTGGGATAGGTTTAATAACTACCCTAACCCTATCGCGTACCCTAACCCTAACCCCTACCCTAACCCTAACACGAACCCTAATCCTAACCCGTACCCTAAACCGAGCCCTAACCTTCAAACTAACCCTAACCCTAACCCTAACCCATACCCTACGCCGTACACGAACCCGTACCCGAACCCGTACCCTAAGCCGTACCCTAACCCTAACCCTAACCCTAAGCTACCCTTGACTGCTTCTGCCTCCAATAGATTTCCTAAGCACTAGTGTTTTAAGGAACAGGTTAAAAAGAGAATCCTAATGTGATTTCTTGATAATGGGTGTGTTCCTTATCTTCTCCTAGTGTCTAAACTCTTCTCCATGGCTGGACCCCCAAATAATATTCCTTGACGTGCTAAGGGGTATCTAGAGAGTGGGATAGGTTTAATAACTACCCTAACCCTAACGCGTACCCTAACCCTAAACCCTACCCTAACCCTAACACGTACCCTAATCCTAACCCGTACCCTACACCGAGCCCTAACCCTCAAACTAACCCTAACCCTAACCCTAACCCATATCGTACGCCATACCCGAACCCGTACCCGAACCCGTACCCGAACCCGTACCCTAAGCCGTACCCTAACCCAAACCCTAACCCTAAGCTACCCTTGACTGCTTCTGCCTCCAATAGATTTCCTAAGCACTAGTGTTTTAAGGAACAGGTTAAAAAGAGAATCCTAATGTGATTTCTTGATAATGGGTGTGTTCCTTATCTTCTCCTAGTGTCTAAACTCTTCTCCATGGCTGGACCCCCAAATAATATTCCTTGACGTGCTAAAGGGTATCTAGAGAGTGGGATAGGTTTAATAACTACCCTAACCCTAACGCGTACCCTAACCCTAACCCCTACCCTAACCCTAACACGTACCCTAATCCTAACCCGTACCCTAAACCGAGCCCTAACCTTCAAACTAACCCTAACCCTAACCCATACCCTACGCCGTACACGAACCCGTACCCGAAACCGTACCCTAAGCCGTACCCTAACCCTAACCCTAACCCTAAACCTAACCCTAACCCTAAGCTACCCTTGACTGCTTCTGCCTCCAATAGATTTCCTAAGCACTAGTGTTTTAAGGAACAGGTTAAAAAGAGAATCCTAATGTGATTTCTTGATAATGGGTGTGTTCCTTATCTTCTCCTAGTGTCTAAACACTTCTCCATGGCTGGACACCCAAATAATATTCCTTGACGTGCTAAGGGGTATCTAGAGAGTGGGATAGGTTTAATAACTACCCTAACCCTAACGCGTACCCTAACCCTAACACGTACCCTAATCCTAACCCGTACCCTAAACCGAGCCCTAACCCTCAAATTAACCCTAACCCTAACCCTAACCCATACCCTACGCCGTACCCGAACCCGTACCCGAACCCGTACCCTAAGCCGTACCCTAAAGCTAACCCTAACCCTAACCCTAACCCTAACCCTAAGCTTCCCTTGACTGCTTCTGCCTCCAATAGATTTCCTAAGCACTAGTGTTTTAAGGAACAGGTTAAAAAGAGAATCCTAATGTGATTTCTTGATAATGGGTGTGTTCCTCATCTTCTCCTAGTGTCTAAACTCTTCTCCATGGCTGGACACCCAAATAATATTCCTTGACGTGCTAAGGGCTATCTAGGGAGTGGGATAGGTTTAATAACTACCCTAACCCTAACGCGTACCCTAACCCTAACCCCTACCCTAACCCTAAGACGTACCCTAATCCTAACCCGTAACCTAAACCGAGCCCTAACCCTCAAACTAACCCTAACCCTAACCCTAACCCATACCCTACGCCATACCCGAACCCGTACCCGAACCCGTACCCTAAGCCGTACCCTAACCCTAACCCTGACCCTAAGCTACCCTTGACTGCTTCTGCCTCCAATAGATTTCCTTAGCACTAGTGTTTTAAGGAACAGGTTAAAAAGAGAATCCTAATGTGATTTCTTGATAATGGGTGTGTTCCTTATCTTCTCCTAGTGTCTAAACTCTTCTCCATGGCTGGACCCCCAAATAATATTCCTTGACGTGCTAAGTGGTATCTAGAGAGTGGGATAGGTTTAATAACTACCCTAACCCTAACGCGTACCCTAAACCTAACCCCTACCCTAACCCTAACACGTACCCTAATCCTAACCCGTACCCTACACCGAGCCCTAACCCTCAAACTAACCCTAACCCTAACCCTAACCCATACGCTACGCCGTACCCGAACCCGTACCCGAACCCGTACCCTAAGCCATACCCTAACCCTAACCCTAAGCTACCCTTGACTGCTTCTGCCTCCAATAGATTTCCTAAGCACTAGTGTTTTAAGGAACAGGTTAAAAAGAGAATCCTAATGTGATTTCAGGATAATGGGTGTGTTCCTTATCTTCTCCTAGTGTCTAAACTCTTCTCCATGGCTGGACCCCCAAATAATATTCCTTGACGTGCTAAGGGGTATCTAGAGAGTGGGATAGGTTTAATAACTACGCTAACCCTAACGCGTACCCTAACCCTAACCCCTACCCTAACCCTAACACGAACCTTTATCCTAACCCGTACCCTAAACCGAGCCCTAACCTTCAAACTAACCCTAACCCTAACCCAAACCCATACACTACGCCGTACACGAACCCGTACCCGAACCCGTACCCTAAGCCGTGTCCTAACCCTAGCCCTAACGCTAACCCTAACCCTAAGCTACCCTTGACTGCTTCTGCCTCCAATAGATTTCCTAAGCACTAGTGTTTTAAGGAACAGGTTAAAAAGTGAATCCTAATGTGATTTCTTGATAATGGGTGTGTTCCTTATCTTCTCCTAGTGTCTAAACTCTTCTCCATGGCTGGACCCCCTAATAATATTCCTTGACGTGCTAAGGGGTATCTAGAGAGTGGGATAGGTTTAATAACTACCCTAACCCTAACGCGTACCCTAACCCTAACCCCTACCCTAACCCTAACACGTACCCTAATCCTAACCCGTAACCTAAACCGAGCCCTAACCCTCAAACTAACCCTAACCCTAAACCTAACCCATACCCTACGCCGTACCCGAACCCGTACCCGAACCCGTACCCGAACCCGTACCCTAAGCCGTACCCTAACCCTAACCCTAACCCTAAGCTACCCTTGACTGCTTCTGCCTCCAATAGATTTCCTAAGCACTAGTGTATTAAGGAACAGGTTAAAAAGAGAATCCTAATGTGATTTCAGGATAATGGGTGTGTTCCTTATCTTCTCCTACTGTCTAAATTCTTCTCCATGGCTGGACCCCCAAATAATATTCCTTGACGTGCTAAGGGGTATCTAGGGAGTGGGATAGGTTTAATAACTACCCTAAACCTAACGCGTACCCTAACCCTAACCCCTACCCTAACCCTAACACGAACCCTAATCCTAACCCGTACCCTAAACCGAGCCCTAACCTTCAAATTAACCCTAACCCTAACCCTAACCCATACCCTACGCCGTACACGAACCCGTACCCGAACCCGTACCCTAAGCCGTACCCTAACCCTAACCCTAACCCTAACCCCAACCCTAAGCTACCCTTGACTGCTTCTGCCTCCAATAGATTTCCTAAGCACTAGTGTTTTAAGGAACAGGTTAAAAAGAGAATCCTAATGTGATTTCTTGATAATGGGTGTGTTCCTTATCTTCTCCTAGTGTCTAAACTCTTCTCCATGGCTGGACACCCAAATAATATTCCTTGACGTGCTAAGGGGTATCTAGAGAGTGGGATAGGTTTAATAACTACCCTAACCCTAACGCGTACCCTAACCCTAACCCCTACCCTAACCCTAACACGTACCCTAATCCTAACCCGTACCCTACACCGAGCCCTAACCCTCAAACTAACCCTAACCCTAACCCTAACCCATATCGTACGCCATACCCAAACCCGTACCCGAACCCGTACCCGAACCCGTACCCTAAGCCGTACCCTAACCCAAACCCTAACCCTAAGCTACCCTTGACTGCTTCTGCCTCCAATAGATTTCCTAAGCACTAGTGTTTTAAGGAACAGGTTAAAAAGAGAATCCTAATGTGATTTATTGATAATGGGTGTGTTCCTTATCTTCTCCTAGTGTCTAAACTCTTCTCCATGGCTGGACCCCCAAATAATATTCCTTGACGTGCTAAGGGGTATCTAGAGAGTGGGATAGGTTTAATAACTACCCTAACCCTAACGCGTACCCTAACCCTAACACCTACCCTAACCCTAACACGTACCCTAATCCTAACCCGTAACCTAAACCGAGCCCTAACCCTCAAACTAACCCTAACCCTAAACCTAACCCATACCCTACGCCGTACCCGAACCCGTACCCGAACCCGTACCCGAACCCGTACCCTAAGCCGTACCCTAACCCTAACCCTAACCCTAAGCTACCCTTGACTGCTTCTGCCTCCAATAGATTTCCTAAGCACTAGTGTATTAAGGAACAGGTTAAAAAGAGAATCCTAATGTGATTTCAGGATAATGGGTGTGTTCCTTATCTTCTCCTACTGTCTAAATTCTTCTCCATGGCTGGACCCCCAAATAATATTCCTTGACGTGCAAAGGGGTATCTAGGGAGTGGGATAGGTTTAATAACTACCCTAAACCTAACGCGTACCCTAACCCTAACCCCTACCCTAACCCTAACACGAACCCTAATCCTAACCCGTACCCTAAACCGAGCCCTAACCTTCAAACTAACCCTAACCCTAACCCTAACCCATACCCTACGCCGTACACGAACCCGTACCCGAACCCGTACCCTAAGCCGTACCCTAACCCTAACCCTAACCCTAACCCCAACCCTAAGCTACCCTTGACTGCTTCTGCCTCCAATAGATTTCCTAAGCACTAGTGTTTTAAGGAACAGGTTAAAAAGAGAATCCTAATGTGATTTCTTGATAATGGGTGTGTTCCTTATCTTCTCCTAGTGTCTAAACTCTTCTCCATGGCTGGACACCCAAATAATATTCCTTGACGTGCTAAGGGGTATCTAGAGAGTGGGATAGGTTTAATAACTACCCTAACCCTAACGCGTACCCTAACCCTAACCCCTACCCTAACCCTAACACGTACCCTAATCCTAACCCGTAACCTACACCGAGCCCTAACCCTCAAACTAACCCTAACCCTAACCCTAACCCATATCGTACGCCATACCCAAACCCGTACCCGAACCCGTACCCGAACCCGTACCCTAAGCCGTACCCTAACCCAAACCCTAACCCTAAGCTACCCTTGACTGCTTCTGCCTCCAATAGATTTCCTAAGCACTAGTGTTTTAAAGAACAGGTTAAAAAGAGAATCCTAATGTGATTTATTGATAATGGGTGTGTTCCTTATCTTCTCCTAGTGTCTAAACTCTTCTCCATGGCTGGACCCCCAAATAATATTCCTTGACGTGCTAAGGGGTATCTAGAGAGTGGGATAGGTTTAATAACTACCCTAACCCTAACGCGTACCCTAACCCTAACACCTACCCTAACCCTAACTCGTACCCTAATCCTAACCCGTAACCTAAACCGAGCCCTAACCCTCAAACTAACTCTAACCCTAAACCTAACCCATACCCTACGCCGTACCCGAACCCGTAACCGAACCCGTACCCGAACCCGTACCCTAAGCCGTACCCTAACCCTAACCCTAACCCTAAGCTACCCTTGACTGCTTCTGCCTCCAATAGATTTCCTAAGCACTAGTGTTTTAAGGAACAGGTTAAAAAGAGAATCCTAATGTGATTTCTTGATAATGGCTGTGTTCCTTATCTTCTCCTAGTGTCTAAACTCTTCTCCATGGCTGGACGCCAAATAATATTCCTTGACGTGCTAAGGGGTATCTAGAGAGTGGGATAGGTTTAATAACTACCCTAACCCTAACGCGTACCCTAACCCTAACCCCTACCCTAACCCTAACACGTACCCTAATCCTAACCCGTACCCTAAACCGAGCCCTAACCTTCAAACTAACCCTAACCCTAACCCATACCCTACGCCGTACACGAACCCGTACCCGAAACCGTACCCTAAGCCGTACCCTAACCCTAACCCTAACCCTAAACCTAACCCTAACCCTAAGCTACCCTTGACTGCTTCTGCCTCCAATAGATTTCCTAAGCACTAGTGTTTTAAGGAACAGGTTAAAAAGAGAATCCTAATGTGATTTCTTGATAATGGGTGTGTTCCTTATCTTCTCCTAGTGTCTAAACTCTTCTCCATGGCTGGACACCCAAATAATATTCCTTGACGTGCTAAGGGGTATCTAGAGAGTGGGATAGGTTTAATAACTACCCTAACCCTAACGCGTACCCTAACCCTAACACGTACCCTAATCCTAACCCGTACCCTAAACCGAGCCCTAACCCTCAAACTAACCCTAACCCTAACCCTAACCCATACCCTACGCCGTACCCGAACCCGTACCCGAACCCGTACCCTAAGCCGTACCCTAAAGCTAACCCTAACCCTAACCCTAACCCTAACCCTAAGCTACCCTTGACTGCTTCTGCCTCCAATAGATTTCCTAAGCACTAGTGTTTTAAGGAACAGGTTAAAAAGAGAATCCTAATGTGATTTCTTGATAATGGGTGTGTTCCTCATCTTCTCCTAGTGTCTAAACTCTTCTCCATGGCTGGACCCCCAAATAATATTCCTTGACGTGCTAAGGGTTATCTAGAGAGTGGGATAGGTTTAATAACTACCCTAACCCTAACGCGTACACTAACCCTAACCCCTACCCTAACCCTAAGACGTACCCTAATCCTAACAAGTAACCTAAACCGAGCCCTAACCCTCAAACTAACCCTAACCCTAACCCTAACCCAGACCCTACGCCATACCCGAACCCGTACCCGAACCCGTACACTAAGCCGTACCCTAACCCTAACCCTAACCCTAACCCTAAACCTAAACCTAACCCTAACCCTAAGCTACCCTTCACTGCTTCTGCCTCCAATAGATTTCCTAAGCACTAGTGTATTAAGGAACAGGTTAAAAAGAGAATCCTAATGTGATTTCAGGATAATGGGTGTGTTCCTTATCTTCTCCTACTGTCTAAACTCTTCTCCATGGCTGGTCCCCCAAATAATATTCCTTGACGTGCTAAGGGGTATCTAGGGAGTGGGATAGGTTTAATAACTACCCTAACCCTATCGCGTACCCTAACCCTAACCCCTACCCTAACCCTAACACGAACCCTAATCCTAACCCGTACCCTAAACCGAGCCCTAACCTTCAAACTAACCCTAACCCTAACCCTAACCCATACCCTACGCCGTACACGAACCCGTACCCGAACCCGTACCCTAAGCCGTACCCTAACCCTAACCCTAACCCTAAGCTACCCTTGACTGCTTCTGCCTCCAATAGATTTCCTAAGCACTAGTGTTTTAAGGAACAGGTTAAAAAGAGAATCCTAATGTGATTTCTTGATAATGGGTGTGTTCCCTATCTTCTCCTAGTGTCTAAACTCTTCTCCATGGCTGGACCCCCAAATAATATTCCTTGACGTGCTAAGGGGTATCTAGAGAGTGGGATAGGTTTAATAACTACCCTAACCCTAACGCGTACCCTAACCCTAAACCCTACCCTAACCCTAAAACGTACCCTAATCCTAACCCGTACCCTACACCGAGCCCTAACCCTCAAACTAACCCTAACCCTAAACCTAACCCATACCCTACGCCATACCCGAACCCGTACCCGAACCCGTACCCGAACCCGTACCCTAAGCCGTACCCTAACCCTAACCCTAACCCTAAGCTACCCTTGACTGCTTCTGCCTCCAATAGATTTCCTAAGCACTAGTGTTTTAAGGAACAGGTTAAAAAGAGAATCCTAATGTGATTTCTTGATAATGGGTGTGTTCCTTATCTTCTCCTAGTGTCTAAACACTTCTCCATGGCTGGACCCCCAAATAATATTCCTTGACGTGCTAAAGGGTATCTAGAGAGTGGGATAGGTTTAATAACTACCCTAACCCTAACGCGTACCCTAACCCTAACCCCTACCCTAAACCTAACACGTACCCTAATCCTAACCCGTACCCTAAACCGAGCCCTAACCTTCAAACTAACCCTAACCCTAACCCATACCCTACGCCGTACACGAACCCGTACCCGAAACCGTACCCTAAGCCGTACCCTAACCCTAACCCTAACCCTAAACCTAACCCTAACCCTAAGCTACCCTTGACTGCTTCTGCCTCCAATAGATTTCCTAAGCACTAGTGTTTTAAGGAACAGGTTAAAAAGAGAATCCTAATGTGATTTCTTGATAATGGGTGTGTTCCTGATCTTCTCCTAGTGTCTAAACACTTCTCCATGGCTGGACACCCAAATAATATTCCTTGACGTGCTAAGGGGTATCGAGAGAGTGGGATAGGTTTAATAACTACCCTAACCCTAACGCGTACCCTAACCCTAACACGTACCTTAATCCTAACCCGTACCCTAAACCGAGCCCTAACCCTCAAATTAACCCTAACCCTAACCCTAAACCATACCCTACGCCGTACCCGAACCCGTACCCGAACCCGTACCCTAAGCCGTACCCTAAAGCTAACCCTAACCCTAACCCTAACCCTAACCCTAAGCTACCCTTGACTGCTTCTGCCTCCAATAGATTTCCTAAGCACTAGTGTTTTAAGGAACAGGTTAAAAAGAGAATCCTAATGTGATTTCTTGATAATGGGTGTGTTCCTCATCTTCTCCTAGTGTCTAAACTCTTCTCCATGGCTGGACCCCCAAATAATATTCCTTGAAGTGCTAAGGGCTATCTAGGGAGTGGGATAGGTTTAATAACTACCCTAACCCTAACGCGTACCCTAACCCTAACCCCTACCCTAACCCTAAGGCGTACCCTAATCCTAACCCGTAACCTAAACTGAGCCCTAACCCTCAAACTAACCCTAACCCTAACCCTAACCCATACCCTACGCCATACCCGAACCCGTACCCGAACCCGTACCCTAAGCCGTACCCTAACCCTAACCCTGACCCTAAGCTACCCTTGACTGCTTCTGCCTCCAATAGATTTCCTAAGCACTAGTGTTTTAAGGAACAAGTTAAAAAGAGAATCCTAATGTGATTTCTTGATAATGGGTGTGTTCCTTATCTTCTCCTAGTGTCTAAACTCTTCTCCATGGCTGGACCCCCAAATAATATTCTTTGACGTGCTAAGGGGTATCTAGAGAGTGGGATAGGTTTAATAACTACCCTAACCCTAACGCGTACCCTAAACCTAACCCCTACCCTAACACTAACACGTACCCTAATCCTAACCCGTACCCTAAACCGAGCCCTAACCCTCAAATTAACCCTAACCCTAACCCTAAACCATACCCTACGCCGTACCCGAACCCGTACCCGAACCCGTACCCTAAGCCGTACCCTAAAGCTAACCCTAACCCTAACCCTAACCCTAAGCTACCCTTGACTGCTTCTGCCTCCAATAGATTTCCTAAGCACTAGTGTTTTAAGGAAAAGGTTAAAAAGAGAATCCTAATGTGATTTCTTGATAATGGGTGTGTTCCTCATCTTCTCCTAGTGTCTAAACTCTTCTCCATGGCTGGACCCCCAAATAATATTCCTTGACGTGATAAGGGCTATCTAGGGAGTGGGATAGGTTTAATAACTACCCTAACCCTAACGCGTACCCTAACCCTAACCCCTACCCTAACCCTAAGACGTATCCTAATCCTAACCCGTAACCTAAACCGAGCCCTAACCCTCAAACTAACCCTAACCCTAACCCTAACCCATACCCTACGCCATACCCGAACCCGTACCCGAACCCGTACCCTAAGCCGTACCCTAACCCTAACCCTGACCCTAAGCTACCCTTGACTGCTTCTTCCTCCAATAGATTTCCTAAGCACTAGTGTTTTAAGGAACAGGTTAAAAAGAGAATCCTAATGTGATTTCTTGATAATGGGTGTGTTCCTTATCTTCTCCTAGTGTCTAAACTCTTCTCCATGGCTGGACCCCCAAATAATATTCCTTGACGTGCTAAGGGGTATCTAGAGAGTGGGATAGGTTTAATAACTACCCTAACCCTAACGCGTACCCTAACCCTAACCCCTACCCTAACCCTAACACGTACCCTAATCCTAACCCGTAACCTAAACCGAGCCCTAACCCTCAAACTAACCCTAACCCTAACCCTAACCCATACCCTACGCCGTACCCGAACCCGTACCCGAACCCGTACCCGAACCCGTACCCTAAGCCGTACCCTAACCCTAACCCTAACCCTAAGCTACCCTTGACTGCTTCTGCCTCCAATAGATTTCCTAAGCACTAGTGTTTTAAGGAACAGGTTAAAAAGAGAATCCTAATGTGATTTCTTGATAATGGGTGTGTTCCTCATCTTCTCCTAGTGTCTAAACTCTTCTCCATGGCTGGACCCCCAAATAATATTCCTTGACGTGCTAAGGGTTATCTAGAGAGTGGGATAGGTGTAATAACTACCCTAACCCTAACGCGTACACTAACCCTAACCCCTACCCTAACCCTAAGACGTACCCTAATCCTAACAAGTAACCTAAACCGAGCCCTAACCCTCAAACTAACCCTAACCCTAACCCTAACCCAGACCCTACGCCATACCCGAACCCGTACCCGAACCCGTACACTAAGCCGTACCCTAACCCTAACCCTAAACCTAAACCTAACCCTAACCCTAAGCTACCCTTCACTGCTTCTGCCTCCAATAGATTTCCTAAGCACTAGTGTATTAAGGAACAGGTTAAAAAGAGAATCCTAATGTGATTTCAGGATAATGGGTGTGTTCCTTATCTTCTCCTAGTGTCTAAACTCTTCTCCATGGCTGGACCCCAAAATAATATTCCTTGACGTGCTAAGGGGTATCTAGAGAGTGGGATAGGTTTAATAACTACACTAACCCTAACGCGTACCCTAACCCTAACCCCTACCCTAACCCTAACACGAACCCTAATCCTAACCCGTACCCTAAACCGAGCCCTAACCTTCAAACTAACCCTAACCCTAACCCTAACCCATACCCTACGCCGTACCCGAACCCGTACCCGAACCTGTACCCTAAGCCGTACCCTAACCCTAACCCTAACCCTAAGCTACCCTTGACTGCTTCTGCCTCCAATAGATTTCCTAAGCACTAGTGTATTAAGGAACAGGTTAAAAAGAGAATCCTAATGTGATTTCAGGATAATGGGTGTGTTCCTTATCTTCTCCTACTGTCTAAATTCTTCTCCATGGCTGGACCCCCAAATAATATTCCTTGATGTGCTAAGGGGTATCTAGGGAGTGGGATAGGTTTAATAACTACCCTAAACCTAACGCGTACCCTAACCCTAACCCCTACCCTAACCCTAACACGAACCCTAATCCTAACCCGTACCCTAAACCGAGCCCTAACCTTCAAACTAACCCTAACCCTAACCCTAACCCATACCCTACGCCGTACACGAACCCGTACCCGAACCCGTACCCTAAGCCGTACCCTAACCCTAACCCTAACCCTAACCCCAACCCTAAGCTACCCTTGAATGCTTCTGCCTCCAATAGATTTCCTAAGCACTAGTGTTTTAAGGAACAGGTTAAAAAGAGAATCCTAATGTGATTTCTTGATAATGGGTGTGTTCCTTATCTTCTCCTAGTGTCTAAACTCTTCTCCATGGCTGGAAACCCAAATAATATTCCTTGACGTGCTAAGGGGTATCTAGAGAGTGGGATAGGTTTAATAACTACCCTAACCCTAACGCGTACCCTAACCCTAACCCCTACCCTAACCCTAACACGTACCCTAATCCTAACCCGTACCCTACACCGAGCCCTAACCCTCAAACTAACCCTAACCCTAACCCTAACCCATATCGTACGCCATACCCAAACCCGTACCCGAACCCGTACCCGAACCCGTACCCTAAGCCGTACCCTAACCCAAACCCTAACCCTAAGCTACCCTTGACTGCTTCTGCCTCCAATAGATTTCCTAAGCACTAGTGTTTTAAGGAACAGGTTAAAAAGAGAATCCTAATGTGATTTATTGATAATGGGTGTGTTCCTTATCTTCTCCTAGTGTCTAAACACTTCTCCATGGCTGGACACCCAAATAATATTCCTTGACGTGCTAAGGGGTATCTAGAGAGTGGGATAGGTTTAATAACTACCCTAACCCTAACGCGTACCCTAACCCTAACCCCTACCCTAACCCTAACACGTACCCTAATCCTAACCCGTAACCTAAACCGAGCCCTAACCCTCAAACTAACCCTAACCCTAAACCTAACCCATACCCTACGCCGTACCCGAACCCGTAACCGAACCCGTACCCGAACCCGTACCCTAAGCCGTACCCTAACCCTAACCCTAACCCTAAGCTACCCTTGACTGCTTCTGCCTCCAATAGATTTCCTAAGCACTAGTGTTTTAAGGAACAGGTTAAAAAGAGAATCCTAATGTGATTTCTTGATAATGTGTGTGTTCCTTATCTTCTCCTAGTGTCTAAACTCTTCTCCATGGCTGGACCCCCAAATAGTATTCCTTGACGTGCTAAGGGGTATCTAGAGAGTGGGATAGGTTTAATAACTACCCTAACCCTAACGCGTACCCTAACCCTAACCCCTACCCTAACCCTAACACGTACCCTAATCCTAACCCGTATCCTAAACCGAGCCCTAACCTTCAAACTAACCCTAACCCTAACCCATACCCTACGCCGTACACGAACCCGTACCCGAAACCTTACCCTAAGCCGTACCCTAACCCTAACCCTAACCCTAAACCTAACCCTAACCCTAAGCTACCCTTGACTGCTTCTGCCTCCAATAGATTTCCTAAGCACTAGTGTTTTAAGGAACAGGTTAAAAAGAGAATCCTAATGTGATTTCTTGATAATGGGTGTGTTCCTTATCTTCTCCTAGTGTCTAAACTCTTCTCCATGGCTGGACACCCAAATAATATTCCTTGACGTGCTAAGGGGTATCTAGAGAGTGGGATAGGTTTAATAACTACCCTAACCCTAACGCGTACCCTAACCCTAACACGTACCCTAATCCTAACCCGTACCCTAAACCGAGCCCTAACCCTCAAACTAAGCCTAACCCTAACCCTAACCCATACCCTACGCCGTACCCGAACCCGTACCCGAACCCGTACCCTAAGCCGTACCCTAAAGCTAACCCTAACCCTAACCCTAAACCTAACCCTAAGCTACCCTTGACTGCTTCTGCCTCCAATAGATTTCCTAAGCACTAGTGTTTTAAGGAACAGGTTAAAAAGAGAATCCTAATGTGATTTCTTGATAATGGGTGTGTTCCTCATCTTCTCCTACTGTCTAAATTCTTCTCCATGGCTGGACCCCCAAATAATATTCCTTGACGTGCTAAGGGGTATCTAGGGAGTGGGATAGGTTTAATAACTACCCTAACCCTAACGCGTACCCTAACACTAACCCCTACCCTAACCCTAACACGAACCCTAATCCTAACCCGTACCCTAAACCGAGCCCTAACCTTCAAACTAACCCTAACCCTAACCCTAACCCATACCCTACGCCATACACGAACCCGTACCCGAACCCGTACCCTAAGCCGTACCCTAACCCTAACCCTAACCCTAACCCTAACCCTAACCCTAAGCTACCTTTGACTGCTTCTGCCTCCAATAGATTTCCTAAGCACTAGTGTTTTAAGGAACAGGTTAAAAAGAGAATCCTAATGTGATTTCTTGATAATGGGTGTGTTCCTTATCTTCTCCTAGTGTCTAAACTCTTCTCCATGGCTGGACACCCAAATAATATTCCTTGACGTGCTAAGGGGTATCTAGAGAGTGGGATAGGTTTAATAACTACCCTAACCCTAACGCGTACCCTAACCCTAACCCCTACCCTAACCCTAACACGTACCCTAATCCTAACCCGTACCCTACACCGAGCCCTAACCCTCAAACTAACCCTAACCCTAACCCTAACCCATATCGTACGCCATACCCAAACCCGTACCCGAACCCGTACCCGAACCCGTACCCTAAGCCGTACCCTAACCCAAACCCTAACCCTAAGCTACCCTTGACTGCTTCTGCCTCCAATAGATTTCCTAAGCACTAGTGTTTTAAGGAACAAGTTAAAAAGAGAATCCTAATGTGATTTATTGATAATGGGTGTGTTCCTTATCTTCTCCTAGTGTCTAAACTCTTCTCCATGGCTGGACCCCCAAATAATATTCCTTGACGTGCTAAGGGGTATCTAGAGAGTGGGATAGGTTTAATAACTACCCTAACCCTAACGCGTACCCTAACCCTAACCCCTACCCTAACCCTAACACTTACCCTAATCCTAACCCGTAACCTAAACCGAGCCCTAACCCTCAAACTAACGCTAACCCTAAACCTAACCCATACCCTACGCCATACACGAACCCGTACCCGAACCCGTACCCGAACCCGTACCCTAAGCCGTACCCTAACCCTAACCCTAACCCTAAGCTACCCTTGACTGCTTCTGCCTCCAATAGATTTCCTAAGCACTAGTGTTTTAAGGAACAGGTTAAAAAGAGAATCCTAATGTGATTTCTTGATAATGGGTGTGTTCCTTATCTTCTCCTAGTGTCTAAACTCTTCTCCATGGCTGGACCCCCAAATAATATTCTTTGACGTGCTAAGGTAATCCTGAGAGTGAGATAGGTTTAATAACTACCCTAACCCTAACGCGTACCCTAACCCTAACCCCTACCCTAACCCTAACACGTACCCTAACCCTAACCCGTACCCTAAGCCGTACCCTAACCCAAACCCTAACCCTAAGCTACCCTTGACTGCTTCTGCCTCCAATAGATTTCCTAAGCACTAGTGTTTTAAGGAACAGGTTAAAAAGAGAATCCTAATGTGATTTATTGATAATGGGTGTGTTCCTTATCTTCTCCTAGTGTCTAAACTCTTCTCCATGGCTGGACCCCCAAATAATATTCCTTGACGTGCTAAGGGGTATCTAGAGAGTGGGATAGGTTTAATAACTACCCTAACCCTAACGCGTACCCTAACCCTAACCCCTACCCTAACCCTAACACGTACCCTAATCCTAACCCGTAACCTAAACCGAGCCCTAACCCTCAAACTAACCCTAACCCTAAACCTAACCTATATCCTACGCCGTACCCGAACCCGTAACCGAACCCGTACCCGAACCCGTACCCTAAGCCGTACCCTAACCCTAACCCTAACCCTAAGCTACCCTTGACTGCTTCTGCCTCCAATAGATTTCCTAAGCACTAGTGTTTTAAGGAACAGGTTAAAAAGAGAATCCTAATGTGATTTCTTGATAATGGGTGTGTTCCTTATCTTCTCCTAGTGTCTAAACTCTTCTCCATGGCTGGACCCCCAAATAATATTCCTTGACGTGCTAAGGGGTATCTAGAGAGTGGGATATGTTTAATAACTACCCTAACCCTAACGCGTACCCTAACCCTAACCCCTACCCTAACCCTAACACGTACCCTAATCCTAACACGTAACCTAAACCGAGCCCTAACCCTCAAACTAACCCTAACCCTAAACCTAACCCATACCCTACGCCGTACCCGAACCCGTACCCGAACCCGTACCCTAAGCCGTACCCTAACCCTAACCCTAACCCTAAGCTACCCTTGACTGCTTCTGCCTCCAATAGATTTCCTAAGCACTAGTGTTTTAAGGAACAGGTTAAAAAGAGAATCCTAATGTGATTTCTTGATAATGGGTGTGTTCCTCATCTTCTCCTAGTGTCTAAACTCTTCTCCATGGCTGGACCCCCAAATAATATTCCTTGACGTGCTAAGGGTTATCTAGAGAGTGGGATAGGTTTAATAACTACCCTAACCCTAACGCGTACCCTAACCCTAACCCCTACCCTAACCCTAAGACGTACCCTAATACTAACCCGTAACCTAAACCGAGCCCTAACCCTCAAACTAACCCTAACCCTAACCCTAACCCATACCCTACGCCATACCCGAACCCGTACCCGAACCCGTACCCTAAGCCGTACCCTAACCCTAACCCTAACCCTAAGCTACCCTTGACTGCTTCTGCCTCCAATAGATTTCCTAAGCACTAGTGTTTTAAGGAACAGGTTAAAAAGAGAATCCTAATGTGATTTATTGATAATGGGTGTGTTCCTTATCTTCTCCTAGTGTCTAAACTCTTCTCCATGGCTGGACCCCCAAATAATATTCCTTGACGTGCCAGGGGGTATCTAGAGAGTGGGATAGGTTTAATAACTACCCTAACCCTAACGCGTACCCTAACCCTAAAACCTACCCTAACACTAACACGTACCCTAATCCTAACCCGTTCCCTACACCGAGCCCTAACCCTCAAACTAACCCTAACCCTAACCCTAACCCATATCGTACGCCATACCCAAACCCGTAACCGAACCCGTACCCAAACCCGTACCCTAAGCCGTACCCTAACCCAAACCCTAACCCCAAGCTACCCTTGACTGCTTCTGCCTCCAATAGATTTCCTAAGCACTAGTGTTTTAAGGAACAGGTTAAAAAGAGAATCCTAATGTGATTTATTGATAATGGGTGTGTTCCTTATCTTCTCCTAGTGTCTAAACTCTTCTCCATGGCTGGACACCCAAATAATATTCCTTGACGTGCTAAGGGGTATCTAGAGAGTGGGATAGGTTTAATAACTACCCTAACCCTAACGCGTACCCTAACCCTAACCCCTACCCTAACCCTAACACGTACCCTAATCCTAACCCGTAACCTAAACCGAGCCCTAACCCTCAAACTAACCCTAACCCTAAACCTAACCCATACCCTACGCCGTACCCGAACCCGTACCCGAACCCGTACCCGAACCCGTACCCTAAGCCGTACCCTAACCCTAACCCTAACCCTAAGCTACCCTTGACTGCTTCTGCCTCCAATAGATTTCCTAAGCACTAGTGTTTTAAGGAACAGGTTAAAAAGAGAATCCTAATGTGATTTCTTGATAATGGGTGTGTTCCTTATCTTCTCCTAGTGTCTAAACACTTCTCCATGGCTGGACACCCAAATAATATTCCTTGACGTGCTAAGGGGTATCTAGAGAGTGGGATAGGTTTAATAACTACCCTAACCCTAACGCGTACCCTAACCCTAACCCCTACCCTAACCCTAACACGTACCCTAATCCTAACCCGTACCCTAAACCGAGCCCTAACCTTCAAACTAACCCTAACCCTAACCCATACCCTACGCCGTACACGAACCCGTACCCGAAACCGTACCCTAAGCCGTACCCTAACCCTAACCCTAACCCTAAACCTAACCCTAACCCTCAGCTATCCTTGACTGCTTCTGCCTCCAATAGATTTCCTAAGCACTAGTGTTTTAAGGAACAGGTTAAAAAGAGAATCCTAATGTGATTTCTTGATAATGGGTGTGTTCCTTATCTTCTCCTAGTGTCTAAACACTTCTCCATGGCTGGACACCCAAATAATATTCCTTGACGTGCTAAGGGGTATCTAGAGAGTGGGATAGGTTTAATAACTACCCTAACCCTAACGCGTACCCTAACCCTAACACGTACCCTAATACTAACCCGTACCCTAAACCGAGCCCTAACCCTCAAACTAACCCTAACCCTAACCCTAACCCATACCCTACGCCGTACCCGAACCCGTACCCGAACCCGTACCCTAAGCCGTACCCTAAAGCTAACCCTAACCCTAACCCTAACCCTAACCCTAAGGTACCCTTGACTGCTTCTGCCTCCAATAGATTTCCTAAGCACTAGTGTTTTAAGGAACAGGTTAAAAAGAGAATCCTAATGTGATTAATTTATAATGGGTGTGTTCCTCATCTTCTCCTAGTGTCTAAACTCTTCTCCATGGCTGGACCCCCAAATAATATTCCTTGACGTGCTAAGGGCTATCTAGGGAGTGGGATAGGTTTAATAACTACCCTAACCCTAACGCGTACCCTAACCCTAACCCCTACCCTAACCCTAAGACGTACCCTAATCCTAACCCGTAACCTAAACCGAGCCCTAACCCTCAAACTAACCCTAACCCTAACCCTAACCCATACCCTACGCCATACCCGAACCCGTACCCGAACCCGTACACTAAGCCGTACCCTAACCCTAACCGTAACCCTAACCCTAAACCTAAACCTAACCCTAACCCTAAGCTACCCTTGACTGCTTCTGCCTCCAATAGATTTCCTAAGCACTAGTGTATTAAGGAACAGGTTAAAAAGAGAATCCTAATGTGATTTCAGGATAATGGGTGTGTTCCTTATCTTCTCCTACTGTCTAAACTCTTCTCCATGGCTGGACCCCAAAATAATATTCCTTGACGTGCTAAGGGGTATCTAGGGAGTGGGATAGTTTTAATAACTACCCTAACCCTAACGCGTACCCTAACCCTAACCCCTACCCTAACCCTAACACGAACCCTAATCCTAACCCGTACCCTAAACCGAGCCCTAACCTTCAAACTAACCCTAACCCTAACCCTAACCCATACCCTACGCCGTACACGAACCCGTACCCGAACCCGTACCCTAAGCCGTACCCTAACCCTAACCCTAACCCTAAGCTACCCTTGACTGCTTCTGCCTCCAATAGATTTCCTAAGCACTAGTGTATTAAGGAACAGGTTAAAAAGAGAATCCTAATGTGATTTCAGGATAATGGGTGTGTTCCTTATCTTCTCCTAGTGTCTAAACTCTTCTCCATGGCTGGACCCCAAAATAATATTCCTTGACGTGCTAAGGGGTATCTAGAGAGTGGGATAGGTTTAATAACTACCCTAACCCTAACGCGTACCCTAACCCTAACCCCTACCCTAACCCTAACACGAACCCTAATCCTAACCCGTACCCTAAACCGAGCCCTAACCTTCAAACTAACCCTAACCCTAACCCTAACCCATACCCTACGCCGTACACGAACCCGTACCCGAACCCGTACCCTAAGCCGTACCCTAACCCTAACCCTAACCCTAAGCTACCCTTGACTGCTTCTGCCTCCAATAGATTTCCTAAGCACTAGTGTATTAAGGAACAGGTTAAAAAGAGAATCCTAATGTGATTTCAGGATAATGGGTGTGTTCCTTATCTTCTCCTACTGTCTAAATTCTTCTCCATGGCTGGACCCCCAAATAATATTCCTTGACGTGCTAAGGGGTATCTAGGGAGTGGGATAGGTTTAATAACTACCCTAACCCTAACGCGTACCCTAACCCTAACACGTACCCTAATCCTAATCCGTACCCTAAACCGAGCCCTAACCCTCAAACTAACCCTAACCCTAACCCTAACCCATACCCTACGCCGTACCCGAACCCGTACCCGAACCTGTACCCTAAGCCGTACCCTAAAGCTAACCCTAACCCTAACCCTAACCCTAACCCTAAGGTACCCTTGACTGCTTCTGCCTCCAATAGATTTCCTAAGCACTAGTGTTTTAAGGAACAGGTTAAAAAGAGAATCCTAATGTGATTTCTTGATAATGGGTGTGTTCCTCATCTTCTCCTAGTGTCTAAACTCTTCTCCATGGCTGGACCCCCAAATAATATTCCTTGACGTGCTAAGGGCTATCTAGGGAGTGGGATAGGTTTAATAACTACCCTAACCCTAACGCGTACCCTAACCCTAACCCCTACCCTAACCGTAAGACGTACCCTAATCCTAACCCGTAACCTAAACCGAGCCCTAACCCTCAAACTAACCCTAACCCTAACCCTAACCCATACCCTACGCCATACCCGAACCCGTACCCGAACCCGTACACTAAGCCGTACCCTAACCCTAACCGTAACCCTAACCCTAAACCTAAACCTAACCCTAACCCTAAGCTACCCTTGACTGCTTCTGCCTCCAATAGATTTCCTAAGCACTAGTGTATTAAGGAACAGGTTAAAAAGAGAATCCTAATGTGATTTCAGGATAATGGGTGTGTTCCTTATCTTCTCCTACTGTCTAAACTCTTCTCCATGGCTGGACCCCCAAATAATATTCCTTGACGTGCTAAGGGGTATCTAGGGAGTGGGATAGGTTTAATAACTACCCTAACCCTAACGCGTACCCTAACCCTAACCCCTACCCTAACCCTAACACGAACCCTAATCCTAACCCGTACCCTAAACCGAGCCCTAACCTTCAAACTAACCCTAACCCTAACCCTAACCCATACCCTACGCCGTACACGAACCCGTACCCGAACCCGTACCCTAAGCCGTACCCTAAAGCTAACCCTAACCCTAACCCTAACCCTAAGCTACCCTTGACTGCTTCTGCCTCCAATAGATTTCCTAAGCACTAGTGTTTTAAGGAACAGGTTAAAAAGAGAATCCTAATGTGATTTCTTGATAATGGGTGTGTTCCTTATTTTCTCCTAGTGTCTAAACTCTTCTCCATGGCTGGACCCCCAAATAATATTCCTTGACGTGCTAAGGGGTATCTAGAGAGTGGGATAGGTTTAATAACTACCCTAACCCTAACGCGTACCCTAAACCTAACCCCTACCCTAACCCTAACACGTACCCTAATCCTAACCCGTACCCTAAACCGAGCCCTAACCCTCAAACTAACCCTAACCCTAACCCTAACCCATACCCTACGCCGTACCCGAACCCGTACCCGAACCCGTACCCTAAGCCATACCCTAACCCTAACCCTAACCGTAACCCTAACCCTAAGCTACCCTTGACTGCTTCTGCCTCCAATAGATTTCGTAAGCACTAGTGTTTTAAGGAACAGGTTAAAAAGAGAATCCTAATGTGATTTCAGGATAATGGGTGTGTTCCTTATCTTCTCCTAGTGTCTAAACTCTTCTCCATGGCTGGACCCCCAAATAATATTCCTTGACGTGCTAAGGGGTATCTAGAGAGTGGGATAGGTTTAATAACTACGCTAAACCTAACGCGTACCCTAACCCTAACCCCTACCCTAACCCTAACACGAACCCTTATCCTAACCCGTACCCTAAACCGAGCCCTAACCTTCAAACTAACCCTAACCCTAACCCAAACCCATACACTACGCCGTACACGAACCCGTACCCGAACCCGTACCCTAAGCCGTGTCCTAACCCTAGCCCTAACCCTAACACTAACCCTAAGCTACCCTTGACTGCTTCTGCCTCCAATAGATTTCCTAAGCACTAGTGTTTTAAGGAACAGGTTAAAAAGAGAATCCTAATGTGATTTCTTGATAATGGGTGTGTTCCTCATCTTCTCCTAGTGTCTAAACTCTTCTCCATGGCTGGACCCCCAAATAATATTCCTTGACGTGCTAAGGGTTATCTAGAGAGTGGGATAGGTTTAATAACTACCCTAACCCTAACGCGTACCCTAACCCTAACCCCTACCCTAACCCTAAGACGTACCCTAATACTAACCCGTAACCTAAACCGAGCCCTAACCCTCAAACTAACCCTAACCCTAACCCTAACCCATACCCTACGCCATACCCGAACCCGTACCCGAACCCGTACCCTAAGCCGTACCCTAACCCTAACCCTAACCCTAAGCTACCCTTGACTGCTTCTGCCTCCAATAGATTTCCTAAGCACTAGTGTTTTAAGGAACAGGTTAAAAAGAGAATCCTAATGTGATTTATTGATAATGGGTGTGTTCCTTATCTTCTCCTAGTGTCTAAACTCTTCTCCATGGCTGGACCCCCAAATAATATTCCTTGACGTGCCAGGGGGTATCTAGAGAGTGGGATAGGTTTAATAACTACCCTAACCCTAACGCGTACCCTAACCCTAAAACCTACCCTAACACTAACACGTACCCTAATCCTAACCCGTTCCCTACACCGAGCCCTAACCCTCAAACTAACCCTAACCCTAACCCTAACCCATATCGTACGCCATACCCAAACCCGTAACCGAACCCGTACCCAAACCCGTACCCTAAGCCGTACCCTAACCCAAACCCTAACCCCAAGCTACCCTTGACTGCTTCTGCCTCCAATAGATTTCCTAAGCACTAGTGTTTTAAGGAACAGGTTAAAAAGAGAATCCTAATGTGATTTATTGATAATGGGTGTGTTCCTTATCTTCTCCTAGTGTCTAAACTCTTCTCCATGGCTGGACACCCAAATAATATTCCTTGACGTGCTAAGGGGTATCTAGAGAGTGGGATAGGTTTAATAACTACCCTAACCCTAACGCGTACCCTAACCCTAACCCCTACCCTAACCCTAACACGTACCCTAATCCTAACCCGTAACCTAAACCGAGCCCTAACCCTCAAACTAACCCTAACCCTAAACCTAACCCATACCCTACGCCGTACCCGAACCCGTACCCGAACCCGTACCCGAACCCGTACCCTAAGCCGTACCCTAACCCTAACCCTAACCCTAAGCTACCCTTGACTGCTTCTGCCTCCAATAGATTTCCTAAGCACTAGTGTTTTAAGGAACAGGTTAAAAAGAGAATCCTAATGTGATTTCTTGATAATGGGTGTGTTCCTTATCTTCTCCTAGTGTCTAAACACTTCTCCATGGCTGGACACCCAAATAATATTCCTTGACGTGCTAAGGGGTATCTAGAGAGTGGGATAGGTTTAATAACTACCCTAACCCTAACGCGTACCCTAACCCTAACCCCTACCCTAACCCTAACACGTACCCTAATCCTAACCCGTACCCTAAACCGAGCCCTAACCTTCAAACTAACCCTAACCCTAACCCATACCCTACGCCGTACACGAACCCGTACCCGAAACCGTACCCTAAGCCGTACCCTAACCCTAACCCTAACCCTAAACCTAACCCTAACCCTCAGCTATCCTTGACTGCTTCTGCCTCCAATAGATTTCCTAAGCACTAGTGTTTTAAGGAACAGGTTAAAAAGAGAATCCTAATGTGATTTCTTGATAATGGGTGTGTTCCTTATCTTCTCCTAGTGTCTAAACACTTCTCCATGGCTGGACACCCAAATAATATTCCTTGACGTGCTAAGGGGTATCTAGAGAGTGGGATAGGTTTAATAACTACCCTAACCCTAACGCGTACCCTAACCCTAACACGTACCCTAATACTAACCCGTACCCTAAACCGAGCCCTAACCCTCAAACTAACCCTAACCCTAACCCTAACCCATACCCTACGCCGTACCCGAACCCGTACCCGAACCCGTACCCTAAGCCGTACCCTAAAGCTAACCCTAACCCTAACCCTAACCCTAACCCTAAGGTACCCTTGACTGCTTCTGCCTCCAATAGATTTCCTAAGCACTAGTGTTTTAAGGAACAGGTTAAAAAGAGAATCCTAATGTGATTAATTTATAATGGGTGTGTTCCTCATCTTCTCCTAGTGTCTAAACTCTTCTCCATGGCTGGACCCCCAAATAATATTCCTTGACGTGCTAAGGGCTATCTAGGGAGTGGGATAGGTTTAATAACTACCCTAACCCTAACGCGTACCCTAACCCTAACCCCTACCCTAACCCTAAGACGTACCCTAATCCTAACCCGTAACCTAAACCGAGCCCTAACCCTCAAACTAACCCTAACCCTAACCCTAACCCATACCCTACGCCATACCCGAACCCGTACCCGAACCCGTACACTAAGCCGTACCCTAACCCTAACCGTAACCCTAACCCTAAACCTAAACCTAACCCTAACCCTAAGCTACCCTTGACTGCTTCTGCCTCCAATAGATTTCCTAAGCACTAGTGTATTAAGGAACAGGTTAAAAAGAGAATCCTAATGTGATTTCAGGATAATGGGTGTGTTCCTTATCTTCTCCTACTGTCTAAACTCTTCTCCATGGCTGGACCCCAAAATAATATTCCTTGACGTGCTAAGGGGTATCTAGGGAGTGGGATAGTTTTAATAACTACCCTAACCCTAACGCGTACCCTAACCCTAACCCCTACCCTAACCCTAACACGAACCCTAATCCTAACCCGTACCCTAAACCGAGCCCTAACCTTCAAACTAACCCTAACCCTAACCCTAACCCATACCCTACGCCGTACACGAACCCGTACCCGAACCCGTACCCTAAGCCGTACCCTAACCCTAACCCTAACCCTAAGCTACCCTTGACTGCTTCTGCCTCCAATAGATTTCCTAAGCACTAGTGTATTAAGGAACAGGTTAAAAAGAGAATCCTAATGTGATTTCAGGATAATGGGTGTGTTCCTTATCTTCTCCTAGTGTCTAAACTCTTCTCCATGGCTGGACCCCAAAATAATATTCCTTGACGTGCTAAGGGGTATCTAGAGAGTGGGATAGGTTTAATAACTACCCTAACCCTAACGCGTACCCTAACCCTAACCCCTACCCTAACCCTAACACGAACCCTAATCCTAACCCGTACCCTAAACCGAGCCCTAACCTTCAAACTAACCCTAACCCTAACCCTAACCCATACCCTACGCCGTACACGAACCCGTACCCGAACCCGTACCCTAAGCCGTACCCTAACCCTAACCCTAACCCTAAGCTACCCTTGACTGCTTCTGCCTCCAATAGATTTCCTAAGCACTAGTGTATTAAGGAACAGGTTAAAAAGAGAATCCTAATGTGATTTCAGGATAATGGGTGTGTTCCTTATCTTCTCCTACTGTCTAAATTCTTCTCCATGGCTGGACCCCCAAATAATATTCCTTGACGTGCTAAGGGGTATCTAGGGAGTGGGATAGGTTTAATAACTACCCTAACCCTAACGCGTACCCTAACCCTAACACGTACCCTAATCCTAATCCGTACCCTAAACCGAGCCCTAACCCTCAAACTAACCCTAACCCTAACCCTAACCCATACCCTACGCCGTACCCGAACCCGTACCCGAACCTGTACCCTAAGCCGTACCCTAAAGCTAACCCTAACCCTAACCCTAACCCTAACCCTAAGGTACCCTTGACTGCTTCTGCCTCCAATAGATTTCCTAAGCACTAGTGTTTTAAGGAACAGGTTAAAAAGAGAATCCTAATGTGATTTCTTGATAATGGGTGTGTTCCTCATCTTCTCCTAGTGTCTAAACTCTTCTCCATGGCTGGACCCCCAAATAATATTCCTTGACGTGCTAAGGGCTATCTAGGGAGTGGGATAGGTTTAATAACTACCCTAACCCTAACGCGTACCCTAACCCTAACCCCTACCCTAACCGTAAGACGTACCCTAATCCTAACCCGTAACCTAAACCGAGCCCTAACCCTCAAACTAACCCTAACCCTAACCCTAACCCATACCCTACGCCATACCCGAACCCGTACCCGAACCCGTACACTAAGCCGTACCCTAACCCTAACCGTAACCCTAACCCTAAACCTAAACCTAACCCTAACCCTAAGCTACCCTTGACTGCTTCTGCCTCCAATAGATTTCCTAAGCACTAGTGTATTAAGGAACAGGTTAAAAAGAGAATCCTAATGTGATTTCAGGATAATGGGTGTGTTCCTTATCTTCTCCTACTGTCTAAACTCTTCTCCATGGCTGGACCCCCAAATAATATTCCTTGACGTGCTAAGGGGTATCTAGGGAGTGGGATAGGTTTAATAACTACCCTAACCCTAACGCGTACCCTAACCCTAACCCCTACCCTAACCCTAACACGAACCCTAATCCTAACCCGTACCCTAAACCGAGCCCTAACCTTCAAACTAACCCTAACCCTAACCCTAACCCATACCCTACGCCGTACACGAACCCGTACCCGAACCCGTACCCTAAGCCGTACCCTAAAGCTAACCCTAACCCTAACCCTAACCCTAAGCTACCCTTGACTGCTTCTGCCTCCAATAGATTTCCTAAGCACTAGTGTTTTAAGGAACAGGTTAAAAAGAGAATCCTAATGTGATTTCTTGATAATGGGTGTGTTCCTTATTTTCTCCTAGTGTCTAAACTCTTCTCCATGGCTGGACCCCCAAATAATATTCCTTGACGTGCTAAGGGGTATCTAGAGAGTGGGATAGGTTTAATAACTACCCTAACCCTAACGCGTACCCTAAACCTAACCCCTACCCTAACCCTAACACGTACCCTAATCCTAACCCGTACCCTAAACCGAGCCCTAACCCTCAAACTAACCCTAACCCTAACCCTAACCCATACCCTACGCCGTACCCGAACCCGTACCCGAACCCGTACCCTAAGCCATACCCTAACCCTAACCCTAACCGTAACCCTAACCCTAAGCTACCCTTGACTGCTTCTGCCTCCAATAGATTTCGTAAGCACTAGTGTTTTAAGGAACAGGTTAAAAAGAGAATCCTAATGTGATTTCAGGATAATGGGTGTGTTCCTTATCTTCTCCTAGTGTCTAAACTCTTCTCCATGGCTGGACCCCCAAATAATATTCCTTGACGTGCTAAGGGGTATCTAGAGAGTGGGATAGGTTTAATAACTACGCTAAACCTAACGCGTACCCTAACCCTAACCCCTACCCTAACCCTAACACGAACCCTTATCCTAACCCGTACCCTAAACCGAGCCCTAACCTTCAAACTAACCCTAACCCTAACCCAAACCCATACACTACGCCGTACACGAACCCGTACCCGAACCCGTACCCTAAGCCGTGTCCTAACCCTAGCCCTAACCCTAACACTAACCCTAAGCTACCCTTGACTGCTTCTGCCTCCAATAGATTTCCTAAGCACTAGTGTTTTAAGGAACAGGTTAAAAAGAGAATCCTAATGTGATTTCTTGATAATGGGTGTGTTCCTTATTTCTCCTAGTGTCTAAACTCTTCTCCATGGCTGGACACCCAAATAATATTCCTTGACGTGCTAAGGGGTATCTAGAGAGTGGGATAGGTTTAATAACTACCCTAACCCTAACGCGTACCCTAACCCTAACCCCTACCCTAACCCTAACACGTACCCTAATCCTAACCCGTAACCTAAACCGAGCCCTAACCCTCAAACTAACCCTAACCCTAACCCTAACCCATACCCTATGCCATATCCAAACCCGTACCCGAACCCGTACCCTAAGCCGTACCCTAACCCTAACCCTAACCCTAAGCTACCTTTGACTGCTTCTGCCTCCAATAGATTTCCTAAGCACTAGTGTATTAAGGAACAAGTTAAAAAGAGAATCCTAATGTGATTTCAGGATAATAGGTGTGTTCCTTATCTTCTCCTACTGTCTAAATTCTTCTCCATGGCTGGACCCCCAAATAATATTCCTTGACGTGCTAAGGGGTATCTAGGGAGTGGGATAGGTTTAATAACTACCCTAAACCTAACGCGTACCCTAACCCTAACCCCTACCCTAACCCTAACACGAACCCTAATCCTAACCCGTACCCTAAACCGAGCCCTAACCTTCAAACTAACCCTAACCCTAACCCTAACCCTAACCCTAACCCTAACCCGAACCCGTACCCGAACCCGTACCCTAAGCCGTACCCTAACCCAAACCCTAACCCTAAGCTACCCTTGACTGCTTCTGCCTCCAATAGATTTCCTAAGCAATAGTGTTTTAAGGAACAGGTTAAAAAGAGAATCCTAATGTGATTTATTGATAATGGGTGTGTTCCTTATCTTCTCCTAGTGTCTAAACTCTTCTCCATGGCTGGACCCCCAAATAATATTCCTTGACGTGCTAAGGGGTATCTAGAGAGTGGGATAGGTTTAATAACTACCCTAACCCTAACGCGTACCCTAACCCTAACCCCTACCCTAAACCTAACACGTACCCTAATCCTAACCCGTAACCTAAACCGAGCCCTAACCCTCAAACTAACCCTAACCCTAAACCTAACACATACCCTACGCCGTACCCGAACCCGTAACCGAACCCGTACCCGAACCCGTACCCTAAGCCGTACCCTAACCCTAACCCTAACCCTAAGCTACCCTTGACTGCTTCTGCCTCCAATAGATTTCCTAAGCACTAGTGTATTAAGGAACAGGTTAAAAAGAGAATCCTAATGTGATTTCAGAATAATGGGTGTGTTCCTTATCTTCTCCTAGTGTCTAAACTCTTCTCCATGGCTGGACCCCAAAATAATATTCCTTGACGTGCTAAGGGGTATCTAGAGAGTGGGATAGGTTTAATAACTACCCTAACCCTAACGCGTACCCTAACCCTAACCCCTACCCTAACCCTAACACGAACCCTAATCCTAACCCGTACCCTAAACCGAGCCCTAACCTTCAAACTAACCCTAACCCTAACCCTAACCCATACCCTACGCCGTACACGAACCCGTACCCGAACCCGTACCCTAAGCCGTACCCTAACCCTAACCCTAACCCTAAGCTACCCTTGACTGCTTCTGCCTCCAATAGATTTCCTAAGCACTAGTGTATTAAGGAACAGGTTAAAAAGAGAATCCTAATGTGATTTCAGGATAATGGGTGTGTTCCTTATCTTCTCCTACTGTCTAAATTCTTCTCCATGGCTGGACCCCCAAATAATATTCCTTGACGTGCTAAGGGGTATCTAGGGTGTGGGATAGGTTTAATAACTACCCTAAACCTAACGCGTACCCTAACCCTAACCCCTACCCTAACCCTAACACGAACCCTAATCCTAACCCGTACCCTAAACCGAGCCCTAACTTTCAAACTAACCCTAACCCTAACCCTAACCCTAACCCGAACCCGTACCCGAACCCGTACCCTAAGCCGTACCCTAACCCAAACCCTAACCCTAAGCTACCCTTGACTGCTTCTGCCTCCAATAGATTTCCTAAGCAATAGTGTTTTAAGGAACAGGTTAAAAAGAGAATCCTAATGTGATTTATTGATAATGGGTGTGTTCCTTATCTTCTCCTAGTGTCTAAACTCTTCTCCATGGCTGGACCCCCAAATAATATTCCTTGACGTGCTAAGGGGTATCTAGAGAGTGGGATAGGTTTAATAACTACCCTAACCCTAACGCGTACCCTAACCCTAACCCCTACCCTAAACCTAACACGTACCCTAATCCTAACCCGTAACCTAAACCGAGCCCTAACCCTCAAACTAACCCTAACCCTAAACCTAACACATACCCTACGCCGTACCCGAACCCGTACCCGAACCCGTACCCTAAGCCGTACCCTAACCCTAACCCTAACCCTAAGCTACCCTTGACTGCTTCTGCCTCCAATAGATTTCCTAAGCACTAGTGTTTTAAGGAACAGGTTAAAAAGAGAATCCTAATGTGATTTCTTGATAATGGGTGTGTTCCTTATCTTCTCCTAGTGTCTAAACTCTTCTCCATGGCTGGACCCCCAAATAATATTCCTTGACGTGCTAAGGGGTATCTAGAGAGTGGGATAGGTTTAATAACTACCCTAACCCTAACGCGTACCCTAACCCTAACCCCTACCCTAACCCTAACACGTACCCTAATCCTAACCCGTACCCTAAACCGAGCCCTAACCTTCAAACTAACCCTAACCCTAACCCATACCCTACGCCGTACACGAACCCGTACCCGAAACCGTACCCTAAGCCGTACCCTAACACTAACCCTAACCCTAAACCTAACCCTAACCTTAAGCTACCCTTGACTGCTTCTGCCTCCAATAGATTTCCTAAGCACTAGTGTTTTAAGGAACAGGTTAAAAAGAGAATCCTAATGTGATTTCTTGATAATGGGTGTGTTCCTTATCTTCTCCTAGTGTCTAAACTCTTCTCCATGGCTGGACACCCAAATAATATTCCTTGACGTGCTAAGGGGTATCTAGAGAGTGGGATAGGTTTAATAACTACCCTAACCGTAACGCGTACCCTAACCCTAACACGTACCCTAATCCTAACCCGTACCCTAAACCGAGCCCTAACCCTCAAACTAACCCTAACCCTAACCCTAACCCATACCCTACGCCGTACCCGAACCCGTACCCGAACCTGTACCCTAAGCCGTACCCTAACCCTAACCCTAACCCTAACCCTAAGCTACCCTTGACTGCTTCTGCCTCCAATAGATTTCCTAAGCACTAGTGTTTTAAGGAACAGGTTAAAAAGAGAATCCTAATGTGATTTCTTGATAATGGGTGTGTTCCTTATCTTCTCCTAGTGTCTAAACTCTTCTCCATGGCTGGACACCCAAATAATATTCCTTGACGTGCTAAGGGGTATCTAGAGAGTGGGATAGGTTTAATAACTACCCTAACCCTAACGCGTACCCTAACCCTAACCCCTACCCTAACCCTAACACGTACCCTAATCCTAACCCGTACCCTACACCGAGCCCTAACCCTCAAACTAACCCTAACCCTAACCCTAACCCATATCGTACGTCATACCCAAACCCGTACCCGAACCCGTACCCGAACCCGTACCCTAAGCCGTACCCTAACCCAAACCCTAACACTAAGCTACCCTTGACTGCTTCTGCCTCCAATAGATTTCCTAAGCACTAGTGTTTTAAGGAACAGGTTAAAAAGAGAATCCTAATGTGATTTATTGATAATGGGTGTGTTCCTTATCTTCTCCTAGTGTCTAAACTCTTCTCCATGGCTGGACCCCCAAATAATATTCCTTGACGTGCTAAGGAGTATCTAGAGAGTGGGATAGGTTTAATAACTACCCTAACCCTAACGCGTACCCTAACCCTAACCCCTACCCTAACCCTAACACGTACCCTAATCCTAACCCGTAACCTAAACCGAGCCCTAACCCTCAAACTAACCCTAACCCTAAACCTAACCCATACCCTACGCCATACCCGAACCCGTACCCGAACCCGTACCCGAACCCGTACCCTAAGCCGTACCCTAACCCTAACCCTAACCCTAAGCTACCCTTGACTGCTTCTGCCTCCAATAGATTTCCTAAGCACTAGTGTTTTAAGGAACAGGTTAAAAAGAGAATCCTAATGTGATTTCTTGATAATGGGTGTGTTCCTTATCTTTTCCTAGTGTCTAAACTCTTCTCCATGGCTGGACCCCCAAATAATATTCCTTGACGTGCTAAGGGGTATCTAGAGAGTGGGATAGGTTTAATAACTACCCTAACCCTAACGCGTACCCTAACCCTAACCCCTACCCTAACCCTAACACGTACCCTAACCCTAACCCGTACCCTAAGCCGTACCCTAACCCAAACCCTAACCCTAAGCTACCCTTGACTGCTTCTGCCTCCAATAGATTTCCTAAGCACTAGTGTTTTAAGGAACAGGTTAAAAAGAGAATCCTAATGTGATTTATTGATAATGGGTGTGTTCCTTATCTTCTCCTAGTGTCTAAACTCTTCTACATGGCTGGACACCCAAATAATATTCCTTGACGTGCTAAGGGGTATCTAGAGAGTGGGATAGGTTTAATAACTACCCTAACCCTAACGCGTACCCTAACCCTAACCCCTACCCTAACCCTAACACGTACCCTAATCCTAACCCGTAACCTAAACCGAGCCCTAACCCTCAAACTAACCCTAACCCTAAACCTAACCCATACCCTACGCCGTACCCGAACCCGTAACCGAACCCGTACCCGAACCCGTACCCTAAGCCGTACCCTAACCCTAACCCTAACCCTAAGCTACCCTTGACTGCTTCTGCCTCCAATAGATTTTCTAAGCACTAGTGTTTTAAGGAACAGGTTAAAAAGAGAATCCTAATGTGATTTCTTGATAATGGGTGTGTTCCTTATCTTCTCCTAGTGTCTAAACTCTTCTCCATGGCTGGACCCCCAAATAATATTCCTTGACGTGCTAAGGGGTATCTAGAGAGTGGGATATGTTTAATAACTACCCTGACCCTAACGCGTACCCTAACCCTAACCCCTACCCTAACCCTAACACGTACCCTAATCCTAACACGTAACCTAAACCGAGCCCTAACCCTCAAACTAACCCTAACCCTAAACCTAACCCATACCCTACGCCGTACCCGAACCCGTACCCGAACCCGTACCCGAACCCGTACCCTAAGCCGTACGCTAACCCTAACCCTAACCCTAAGCTACCCTTGACTGCTTCTGCCTCCAATAGATTTTCTAAGCAGTAGTGTTTTAAGGAACAGGTTAAAAAGAGAATCCTAATGTGATTTCTTGATAATGGGTGTATTCCTTATCTTCTCCTAGTGTCTAAACTCTTCTCCATGGCTGGACCCCCAAATAATATTCCTTGACGTGCTAAGGGGTATCTAGAGAGTGGGATAGGTTTAATAACTACCCTAACGCTAACGCGTACCCTAACCCTAACCCCTACCCTAACCCTAACACGTACCCTAATCCTAACCCGTACCCTAAACCGAGCCCTAACCTTCAAACTAACCCTAACCCTAACCCTAACCCATACCCTACGCCGTACACGAACCCGTACCCGAACCCGTACCCTAAGCCGTACCGTAAAGCTAACCCTAACCCTAACCCTAACCCTAAGCTACCCTTGACTGCTTCTGCCTCCAATAGATTTCCTAAGCACTAGTGTTTTAAGGAACAGGTTAAAAAGAGAATCCTAATGTGATTTCTTGATAATGGGTGTGTTCCTTATTTTCTCCTAGTGTCTAAACTCTTCTCCATGGCTGGACCCCCAAATAATATTCCTTGACGTGCTAAGGGGTATCTAGAGAGTGGGATAGGTTTAATAACTACCCTAACCCTAACGCGTACCCTAAACCTAACCCCTACCCTAACCCTAACACGTACCCTAATCCTAACCCGTACCCTAAACCGAGCCCTAACCCTCAAACTAACCCTAACCCTAACCCTAACCCATATCCTACGCCGTACCCGAACCCGTACCCGAACCCGTACCCTAAGCCATACCCTAACCCTAACCCTAACCGTAACCCTAACCCTAAGCTACCCTTGACTGCTTCTGCCTCCAATAGATTTCGTAAGCACTAGTGTTTTAAGGAACAGGTTAAAAAGAGAATCCTAATGTGATTTCAGGATAATGGGTGTGTTCCTTATCTTCTCCTAGTGTCTAAACTCTTCTCCATGGCTGGACCCCCAAATAATATTCCTTGACGTGCTAAGGGGTATCTAGAGAGTGGGATAGGTTTAATAACTACGCTAAACCTAACGCGTACCCTAACCCTAACCCCTACCCTAACCCTAACACGAACCCTTATCCTAACCCGTACCCTAAACCGAGCCCTAACCTTCAAACTAACCCTAACCCTAACCCAAACCCATACACTACGCCGTACACGAACCCGTACCCGAACCCGTACCCTATGCCGTGTCCTAACCCTAGCCCTAACCCTAACACTAACCCTAAGCTACCCTTGACTGCTTCTGCCTCCAATAGATTTCCTAAGCACTAGTGTTTTAAGGAACAGGTTAAAAAGAGAATCCTAATGTGATTTCTTGATAATGGGTGTGTTCCTTATTTCTCCTAGTGTCTAAACTCTTCTCCATGGCTGGACACCCAAATAATATTCCTTGACGTGCTAAGGGGTATCTAGAGAGTGGGATAGGTTTAATAACTACCCTAACCCTAACGCGTACCCTAACCCTAACCCCTACCCTAACCCTAACACGTACCCTAATCCTAACCCGTAACCTAAACCGAGCCCTAACCCTCAAACTAACCCTAACCCTAACCCTAACCCATACCCTATGCCATATCCAAACCCGTACCCGAACCCGTACCCTAAGCCGTACCCTAACCCTAACCCTAACCCTAAGCTACCTTTGACTGCTTCTGCCTCCAATAGATTTCCTAAGCACTAGTGTATTAAGGAACAGGTTAAAAAGAGAATCCTAATGTGATTTCAGGATAATGGGTGTGTTCCTTATCTTCTCCTACTGTCTAAATTCTTCTCCATGGCTGGACCCCCAAATAATATTCCTTGACGTGCTAAGGGGTATCTAGGGAGTGGGATAGGTTTAATAACTACCCTAAACCTAACGCGTACCCTAACCCTAACCCCTACCCTAACCCTAACACGAACCCTAATCCTAACCCGTACCCTAAACCGAGCCCTAACCTTCAAACTAACCCTAACCCTAACCCTAACCCTAACCCTAACCCTAACCCGAACCCGTACCCGAACCCGTACCCTAAGCCGTACCCTAACCCAAACCCTAACCCTAAGCTACCCTTGACTGCTTCTGCCTCCAATAGATTTCCTAAGCAATAGTGTTTTAAGGAACAGGTTAAAAAGAGAATCCTAATGTGATTTATTGATAATGGGTGTGTTCCTTATCTTCTCCTAGTGTCTAAACTCTTCTCCATGGCTGGACCCCCAAATAATATTCCTTGACGTGCTAAGGGGTATCTAGAGAGTGGGATAGGTTTAATAACTACCCTAACCCTAACGCGTACCCTAACCCTAACCCCTACCCTAAACCTAACACGTACCCTAATCCTAACCCGTAACCTAAACCGAGCCCTAACCCTCAAACTAACCCTAACCCTAAACCTAACACATACCCTACGCCGTACCCGAACCCGTAACCGAACCCGTACCCGAACCCGTACCCTAAGCCGTACCCTAACCCTAACCCTAACCCTAAGCTACCCTTGACTGCTTCTGCCTCCAATAGATTTCCTAAGCACTAGTGTATTAAGGAACAGGTTAAAAAGAGAATCCTAATGTGATTTCAGAATAATGGGTGTGTTCCTTATCTTCTCCTAGTGTCTAAACTCTTCTCCATGGCTGGACCCCAAAATAATATTCCTTGACGTGCTAAGGGGTATCTAGAGAGTGGGATAGGTTTAATAACTACCCTAACCCTAACGCGTACCCTAACCCTAACCCCTACCCTAACCCTAACACGAACCCTAATCCTAACCCGTACCCTAAACCGAGCCCTAACCTTCAAACTAACCCTAACCCTAACCCTAACCCATACCCTACGCCGTACACGAACCCGTACCCGAACCCGTACCCTAAGCCGTACCCTAACCCTAACCCTAACCCTAAGCTACCCTTGACTGCTTCTGCCTCCAATAGATTTCCTAAGCACTAGTGTATTAAGGAACAGGTTAAAAAGAGAATCCTAATGTGATTTCAGGATAATGGGTGTGTTCCTTATCTTCTCCTACTGTCTAAATTCTTCTCCATGGCTGGACCCCCAAATAATATTCCTTGACGTGCTAAGGGGTATCTAGGGAGTGGGATAGGTTTAATAACTACCCTAAACCTAACGCGTACCCTAACCCTAACCCCTACCCTAACCCTAACACGAACCCTAATCCTAACCCGTACCCTAAACCGAGCCCTAACTTTCAAACTAACCCTAACCCTAACCCTAACCCTAACCCGAACCCGTACCCGAACCCGTACCCTAAGCCGTACCCTAACCCAAACCCTAACCCTAAGCTACCCTTGACTGCTTCTGCCTCCAATAGATTTCCTAAGCAATAGTGTTTTAAGGAACAGGTTAAAAAGAGAATCCTAATGTGATTTATTGATAATGGGTGTGTTCCTTATCTTCTCCTAGTGTCTAAACTCTTCTCCATGGCTGGACCCCCAAATAATATTCCTTGACGTGCTAAGGGGTATCTAGAGAGTGCGATAGGTTTAATAACTACCCTAACCCTAACGCGTACCCTAACCCTAACCCCTACCCTAAACCTAACACGTACCCTAATCCTAACCCGTAACCTAAACCGAGCCCTAACCCTCAAACTAACCCTAACCCTAAACCTAACACATACCCTACGCCGTACCCGAACCCGTACCCGAACCCGTACCCTAAGCCGTACCCTAACCCTAACCCTAACCCTAAGCTACCCTTGACTGCTTCTGCCTCCAATAGATTTCCTAAGCACTAGTGTTTTAAGGAACAGGTTAAAAAGAGAATCCTAATGTGATTTCTTGATAATGGGTGTGTTCCTTATCTTCTCCTAGTGTCTAAACTCTTCTCCATGGCTGGACCCCCAAATAATATTCCTTGACGTGCTAAGGGGTATCTAGAGAGTGGGATAGGTTTAATAACTACCCTAACCCTAACGCGTACCCTAACCCTAACCCCTACCCTAACCCTAACACGTACCCTAATCCTAACCCGTACCCTAAACCGAGCCCTAACCTTCAAACTAACCCTAACCCTAACCCATACCCTACGCCGTACACGAACCCGTACCCGAAACCGTACCCTAAGCCGTACCCTAACACTAACCCTAACCCTAAACCTAACCCTAACCTTAAGCTACCCTTGACTGCTTCTGCCTCCAATAGATTTCCTAAGCACTAGTGTTTTAAGGAACAGGTTAAAAAGAGAATCCTAATGTGATTTCTTGATAATGGGTGTGTTCCTTATCTTCTCCTAGTGTCTAAACTCTTCTCCATGGCTGGACACCCAAATAATATTCCTTGACGTGCTAAGGGGTATCTAGAGAGTGGGATAGGTTTAATAACTACCCTAACCGTAACGCGTACCCTAACCCTAACACGTACCCTAATCCTAACCCGTACCCTAAACCGAGCCCTAACCCTCAAACTAACCCTAACCCTAACCCTAACCCATACCCTACGCCGTACCCGAACCCGTACCCGAACCTGTACCCTAAGCCGTACCCTAACCCTAACCCTAACCCTAACCCTAAGCTACCCTTGACTGCTTCTGCCTCCAATAGATTTCCTAAGCACTAGTGTTTTAAGGAACAGGTTAAAAAGAGAATCCTAATGTGATTTCTTGATAATGGGTGTGTTCCTTATCTTCTCCTAGTGTCTAAACTCTTCTCCATGGCTGGACACCCAAATAATATTCCTTGACGTGCTAAGGGGTATCTAGAGAGTGGGATTGGTTTAATAACTACCCTAACCCTAACGCGTACCCTAACCCTAACCCCTACCCTAACCCTAACACGTACCCTAATCCTAACCCGTACCCTACACCGAGCCCTAACCCTCAAACTAACCCTAACCCTAACCCTAACCCATATCGTACGTCATACCCAAACCCGTACCCGAACCCGTACCCGAACCCGTACCCTAAGCCGTACCCTAACCCAAACCCTAACACTAAGCTACCCTTGACTGCTTCTGCCTCCAATAGATTTCCTAAGCACTAGTGTTTTAAGGAACAGGTTAAAAAAAGAATCCTAATGTGATTTATTGATAATGGGTGTGTTCCTTATCTTCTCCTAGTGTCTAAACTCTTCTCCATGGCTGGACCCCCAAATAATATTCCTTGACGTGCTAAGGAGTATCTAGAGAGTGGGATAGGTTTAATAACTACCCTAACCCTAACGCGTACCCTAACCCTAACCCCTACCCTAACCCTAACACGTACCCTAATCCTAACCCGTAACCTAAACCGAGCCCTAACCCTCAAACTAACCCTAACCCTAAACCTAACCCATACCCTACGCCATACCCGAACCCGTAACCGAACCCGTACCCGAACCCGTACCCTAAGCCGTACCCTAACCCTAACCCTAACCCTAAGCTACCCTTGACTGCTTCTGCCTCCAATAGATTTCCTAAGCACTAGTGTTTTAAGGAACAGGTTAAAAAGAGAATCCTATTGTGATTTCTTGATAATGGGTGTGTTCCTTATCTTTTCCTAGTGTCTAAACTCTTCTCCATGGCTGGACCCCCAAATAATATTCCTTGACGTGCTAAGGGGTATCTAGAGAGTGGGATAGGTTTAATAACTACCCTAACCCTAACGCGTACCCTAACCCTAACCCCTACCCTAACCCTAACACGTACCCTAACCCTAACCCGTACCCTAAGCCGTACCCTAACCCAAACCCTAACCCTAAGCTACCCTTGACTGCTTCTGCCTCCAATAGATTTCCTAAGCACTAGTGTTTTAAGGAACAGGTTAAAAAGAGAATCCTAATGTGATTTATTGATAATGTGTGTGTTCCTTATCTTCTCCTAGTGTCTAAACTCTTCTACATGGCTGGACACCCAAATAATATTCCTTGACGTGCTAAGGGGTATCTAGAGAGTGGGATAGGTTTAATAACTACCCTAACCCTAACGCGTACCCTAACCCTAACCCCTACCCTAACCCTAACACGTACCCTAATCCTAACCCGTAACCTAAACCGAGCCCTAACCCTCAAACTAACCCTAACCCTAAACCTAACCCATACCCTACGCCGTACCCGAACCCGTAACCGAACCCGTACCCGAACCCGTACCCTAAGCCGTACCCTAACCCTAACCCTAACCCTAAGCTACCCTTGACTGCTTCTGCCTCCAATAGATTTCCTAAGCACTAGTGTTTTAAGGAACAGGTTAAAAAGAGAATCCTAATGTGATTTCTTGATAATGGGTGTGTTCCTTATCTTCTCCTAGTGTCTAAACTCTTCTCCATGGCTGGACCCCCAAATAATATTCCTTGACGTGCTAAGGGGTATCTAGAGAGTGGGATATGTTTAATAACTACCCTGACCCT
This sequence comes from Eschrichtius robustus, assembly GCF_028021215.1. Lineage (NCBI taxonomy): Eukaryota > Metazoa > Chordata > Mammalia > Artiodactyla > Eschrichtiidae > Eschrichtius > Eschrichtius robustus. Next base: position 1,286,483 of record NW_027175168.1, read on the forward strand.
AACGCGTACCCTAACCCTAACCCCTACCCTAACCCTAACACGTACCCTAATCCTAACACGTAACCTAAACCGAGCCCTAACCCTCAAACTAACCCTAACCCTAAACCTAACCCATACCCTACGCCGTACCCGAACCCGTACCCGAACCCGTACCCGAACCCGTACCCTAAGCCGTACGCTAACCCTAACCCTAACCCTAAGCTACCCTTGACTGCTTCTGCCTCCAATAGATTTTCTAAGCAGTAGTGTTTTAAGGAACAGGTTAAAAAGAGAATCCTAATGTGATTTCTTGATAATGGGTGTATTCCTTATCTTCTCCTAGTGTCTAAACTCTTCTCCATGGCTGGACCCCCAAATAATATTCCTTGACGTGCTAAGGGGTATCTAGAGAGTGGGATAGGTTTAATAACTACCCTAACCCTAACGCATACCCTAACCCTAACCCCTACCCTAACCCTAACACGTACCCTAATCCTAACCCGTACCCTAAACCGAGCCCTAACCTTCAAACTAACCCTAAACCTAACCCATACCCTACGCCGTACACGAACCCGTACCCGAAACCGTACCCTAAGCCGTACCCTAACCCTAACCCTAACCCTAAACCTAACCCTAACCCTAAGCTACCCTTGACTGCTTCTGCCTCCAATAGATTTCCTAAGCACTAGTGTTTTAAGGAACAGGTTAAAAAGAGAATCCTAATGTGATTTCTTGATAATGGGTGTGTTCCTTATCTTCTCCTAGTGTCTAAACTCTTCTCCATGGCTGGACACCCAAATAATATTCCTTGACGTGCTAAGGGGTATCTAGAGAGTGGGATAGGTTTAATAACTACCCTATCCCTAACGCGTACCCTAACCCTAACACGTACCCTAATCCTAACCCGTACCCTAAACCGAGCCCTAACCCTCAAACTAACCCTAAACCTAACCCTAACCCATACCCTACGCCATACCCGAACCCGTACCCGAACCCGTACACTAAGCCGTACCTAACCCTAACCATAACCCTAACCCTAAACCTAACCCTAAGCTACCCTTGACTGCTTCTGCCTCCAATAGATTTCCTAAGCACTAGTGTATTAAGGAACAGGTTAAAAAGAGAATCCTAATGTGATTTCAGGATAATGGGTGTGTTCCTTATCTTCTCCTACTGTCTAAACTCTTCTCCATGGCTGGACCCCCAAATAATATTCCTTGACGTGCTAAGGGGTATCTAGGGAGTGGGATAGGTTTAATAACTACCCTACCCCTAACGCGTACCCTAACCCTAACCCCTACCCTAAACCTAACACGAACCCTAATCCTAACCCGTACCCTAAACCGAGCCCTAACCTTCAAACTAACCCTAACCCTAACCCTAACCCATACGCTACGCCGTACACGAACCCGTACCCGAACCCGTACCCTAAGCCGTACCCTAACCCTAACCCTAACCCTAAGCTACCCTTGACTGCTTCTGCCTCCAATAGATTTCTTAAGCACTAGTGTTTTAAGGAACAGGTTAAAAAGAGAATCCTAATGTGATTTATTGATAATGGGTGTGTTCCTTATCTTCTCCTAGTGTCTAAACTCTTCTCCATGGCTGGACCCCCAAATAATATTCCTTGACGTGCTAAGGGGTATCTAGAGAGTGGGATAGGTTTAATAACTACCCTAACCCTAACGCGTACCCTAACCCTAACCCCTACCCTAACCCTAACACGTACCCTAATCCTAACACGTAACCTAAACCGAGCCCTAACCCTCAAACTAACCCTAATCCTAAACCTAACCCATACCCTACGCCGTACCCGAACCCGTACCCGAACCCGTACCCGAACCCGTACCCTAAGCCGTACCCTAACCCTAAGCTACCCTTGACTGCTTCTGCCTCCAATAGATTTCCTAAGCACTAGTGTTTTAAGGAACAGGTTAAAAAGAGAATCCTAATGTGATTTCTTGATAATGGGTGTGTTCCTTATCTTCTCCTAGTGTCTAAACTCTTCTCCATGGCTGGACCCCCAAATAATATTCCTTGACGTGCTAAGGGGTATCTAGAGTGTGGGATAGGTTTAATAACTACCCTAACCCTAACGCGTACCCTAACCCTAACCCCTACCCTAACCCTAACACGTACCCTAATCCTAACCCGTAACCTAAACCGAGCCCTAACCCTCAAACTAACCCTAACCCTAAACCTAACCCATACCCTACGCCGTACCCGAACCCGTACCCGAACCCGTACCCGAACCCGTACCCTAAGCCGTACCCTAACCCTAACCCTAACCCTAAGCTACCCTTGACTGCTTCTGCCTCCAATAGATTTCCTAAGCACTAGTGTTTTAAGGAACAGGTTAAAAAGAGAATCCTAATGTGATTTCAGGATAATGGGTGTGTTCCTTATCTTCTCCTAGTGTCTAAACTCTTCTCCATGGCTGGACCCCCAAATAATATTCCTTGACGTGCTAAGGGGTATGTAGAGAGTGGGATAGGTTTAATAACTACCCTAACCCTAACGCGTACCCTAACCCTAACCCCTACCCTAACCCTAACACGTACCCTAATCCTAACCCGTAACCTAAACCGAGCCCTAACCCTCAAACTAACCCTAACCCTAAACCTAACCCATACCCTACGCCGTACCCGAACCCGTAACCGAACCCGTACCCGAACCCGTACCCTAAGCCGTACCTTAACCCTAACCCTAACCCTAAGCTACCCTTGACTGCTTCTGCCTCCAATAGATTTCCTAAGCACTAGTGTTTTAAGGAACAGGTTAAAAAGAGAATCCTAATGTGATTTCTTGATAATGGGTGTGTTCCTTATCTTCTCCTAGTGTCTAAACTCTTCTCCATGGCTGGACCCCCAAATAATATTCCTTGACGTGCTAAGGGGTATCTAGAGAGTGGGATAGGTTTAATAACTACCCTAAACCTAACGCGTACCCTAACCCTAACCCCTACCCTAACCCTAACACGTACCCTAATCCTAACCCGTACCCTAAACCGAGCCCTAACCTTCAAACTAACCCTAACCCTAACCCATACCCTACGCCGTACACGAACCCGTACCCGAAACCGTACCCTAAGCCGTACCCTAACCCTAACCCTAACCCTAAACCTAACCCTAACCCTAAGCTACCCTTGACTGCTTCTGCCTCCAATAGATTTCCTAAGCACTAGTGTTTTAAGGAACAGGTTAAAAAGAGAATCCTAATGTGATTTCTTGATAATGGGTGTGTTCCTTATCTTCTCCTAGTGTCTAAACTCTTCTCCATGGCTGGACACCCAAATAATATTCCTTGACGTGCTAAGGGGTATCTAGAGAGTGGGATAGGTTTAATAACTACCCTAACCCTAACGCGTACCCTAACCCTAACACGTACCCTAATCCTAACCCGTACCCTAAACCGAGCCCTAACCCTCAAACTAACCCTAACCCTAACCCTAACCCATACCCTACGCCGTACCCGAACCCGTACCCGAACCCGTACCCTAAGCCGTACCCTAAAGCTAACCCTAACCCTAACCCTAACCCTAACCCTAAGCTACCCTTGACTGCTTCTGCCTCCAATAGATTTCCTAAGCACTAGTGTTTTAAGGAACAGGTTAAAAAGAGAATCCTAATGTGATTTCTTGATAATGGGTGTGTTCCTTAACTTCTCCTAGTGTCTAAACTCTTCTCCATGGCTGGACCCCCAAATAATATTACTTGACGTGCTAAGGGTTATCTAGAGAGTGGGATAGGTTTAATAACTACCCTAACCCTAACGCGTACCCTAACCCTAACCTCTACCCTAACCCTAACACGTACCCTAATCCTAACCCGTAACCTAAACCGAGCCCTAACCCTCAAACTAACCCTAACCCTAACCCTAACCCATACCCTACGCCATACCCGAACCCGTACCCGAACCCGTACACTAAGCCGTACCTAACCCTAACCATAACCCTAACCCTAAACCTAACCCTAACCCTAACCCTAAGCTACCCTTGACTGCTTCTGCCTCCAATAGATTTCCTAAGTACTAGTGTATTAAGGAACAGGTTAAAAAGAGAATCCTAATGTGATTTCAGGATAATGGGTGTGTTCCTTATCTTCTCCTACTGTCTAAACTCTTCTCCATGGCTGGACCCCCAAATAATATTCCTTGACGTGCTAAGGGGTATCTAGGGAGTGGGATAGGTTTAATAACTACCCTAACCCTAACACGTACCCTAACCCTAACCCCTACCCTAACCCTAACACGAACCCTAATCCTAACCCGTACCCTAAACCGAGCCCTAACCTTCAAAGTAACCCTAACCCTAACCCTAACCCATACGCTACGCCTTACACGAACCCGTACCCGAACCCGTACCCTAAGCCGTACCCTAAACCTAACCCTAACCCTAAGCTACCCTTGACTGCTTCTGCCTCCAATAGATTTCTTAAGCACTAGTGTTTTAAGGAACAGGTTAAAAAGAGAATCCTAATGTGATTTATTGATAATGGGTGTGTTCCTTATCTTCTCCTAGTGTCTAAACTCTTCTCCATGGCTGGACCCCCAAATAATATTCCTTGACGTGCTAAGGGGTATCTAGAGAGTGGGATAGGTTTAATAACTACCCTAACCCTAACGCATACCCTAACCCTAACCCCTACCCTAACTCTAACACGTACCCTAATCCTAACCCGTACCCTAAACCGAGCCCTAACCTTCAAACTAACCCTAACCCTAACCCATACCCTACGCCGTACACGAACCCGTACCCGAAACCATACCCTAAGCCGTACCCTAACCCTAACCCTAACCCTAAACCTAACCCTAACCCTAAGCTACCCTTGACTGCTTCTGCCTTCAATAGATTTCCTAAGCACTAGTGTTTTAAGGAACAGGTTAAAAAGAGAATCCTAATGTGATTTCTTGATAATGGGTGTGTTCCTTATCTTCTCCTAGTGTCTAAACTCTTCTCCATGGCTGGACACCCAAATAATATTCCTTGACGTGCTAAGGGGTATCTAGAGAGTGGGATAGGTTTAATAACTACCCTAACCCTAACGCGTACCCTAACCCTAACACGTACCCTAATCCTAACCCGTACCCTAAACCGAGCCCTAACCCTCAAACTAACCCTAACCCTAACCCTAACCCATACCCTACGCCGTACCCGAACCCGTACCCGAACCCGTACTCTAAGCCGTACCCTAAAGCTAACCCTAACCCTAACCCTAACCCTAACCCTAAGCTACCCTTGACTGCTTCTGCCTCCAATAGATTTCCTAAGCACTAGTGTTTTAAGGAACAGGTTAAAAAGAGAATCCTAATGTGATTTCTTGATAATGGGTGTGTTCCTTATCTTCTCCTAGTGTCTAAACTCTTCTCCATGGCTGGACCCCCAAATAATATTCCTTGACGTGCTAAGGGTTATCTAGAGAGTGGGATAGGTTTAATAACTACCCTAACCCTAACGCGTACCCTAACCCTAACCTCTACCCTAACCCTAAGACGTACCCTAATCCTAACCCGTAACCTAAACCGAGCCCTAACCCTCAAACTAACCCTAACCCTAACCCTAACCCATACCCTACGCCATACCCGAACCCGTACCCGAACCCGTACACTAAGCCGTACCTAACCCTAACCATAACCCTAACCCTAAACCTAACCCTAACCCTAACCCTAAGCTACCCTTGACTGCTTCTGCCTCCAATAGATTTCCTAAGCACTAGTATATTAAGGAACAGGTTAAAAAGAGAATCCTAATGTGATTTCAGGATAATGAGTGTGTTCCTTATCTTCTCCTACTGTCTAAACTCTTCTCCATGGCTGGACCCCCAAATAATATTCCTTGACGTGCTAAGGGGTATCTAGGGAGTGGGATAGGTTTAATAACTACCCTAACCCTAACGCGTACCCTAACCCTAACCCCTACCCTAACCCTAACACGAACCCTAATCCTAACCCGTACCCTAAACCGAGCCCTAACCTTCAAACTAACCCTAACCCTAACCCTAACCCATACGCTACGCCGTACACGAACCCGTACCCGAACCCGTACCCTAAGCCGTACCCTAACCCTAACCCTAACCCTAAGCTACCCTTGACTGCTTCTGCCTCCAATAGATTTCTTAAGCACTAGTGTTTTAAGGAACAGGTTAAAAAGAGAATCCTAATGTGATTTATTGATAATGGGTGTGTTCCATATCTTCTCCTAGTGTCTAAACTCTTCTCCATGGCTGGACCCCCAAATAATATTCCTTGACGTGCTAAGGGGTATCTAGAGAGTGGGATAGGTTTAATAACTACCCTAACCCTAACGCGTACCCTAACCCTAACCCCTACCCTAACCCTAACACGTACCCTAATCCTAACACGTAACCTAAACCGAGCCCTAACCCTCAAACTAACCCTAACCCTAAACCTAACCCATACCCTACGCCGTACCCGAACCCGTACCCGAACCCGTACCCGAACCCGTACCCTAAGCCGTACCCTAACCCTAACCCTAACCCTAAGCTACCCTTGACTGCTTCTGCCTCCAATAGATTTCCTAAGCACTAGTGTTTTAAGGAACAGGTTAAAAAGAGAATCCTAATGTGATTTCTTGATAATGGGTGTGTTCCTTATCTTCTCCTAGTGTCTAACCTCTTCTCCATGGCTGGACACACAAATAATATTCCTTGACGTGCTAAGGGGTATCTAGAGTGTGGGATAGGTTTAATAACTACCCTAACCCTAACGCGTACCCTAACCCTAACCCCTACCCTAACCCTAACACGTACCCTAATCCTAACCCGTAACCTAAACCGAGCCCTAACCCTCAAACTAACCCTAACCCTAAACCTAACCCATACCCTACGCCGTACCCGAACCCGTAACCGAACCCGTACCCGAACCCGTACCCTAAGCCGTACCCTAACCCTAACCCTAACCCTAAGCTACCCTTGACTGCTTCTGCCTCCAATAGATTTCCTAAGCAATAGTGTTTTAAGGAACAGGTTAAAAAGAGAATCCTAATGTGATTTCAGGATAATGGGTGTGTTCCTTATCTTCTCCTAGTGTCTAAACTCTTCTCCATGGCTGGACCCCCAAATAATATTCCTTGACGTGCTAAGGGGTATCTAGAGAGTGGGATAGGTTTAATAACTACCCTAACCCTAACGCGTACCCTAACCCTAACCCCTACCCTAACCCTAACACGTACCCTAATCCTAACCCGTACCCTAAACCGAGCCCTAACCTTCAAACTAACCCTAACCCTAACCCATACCCTACGCCGTACACGAACCCGTACCCGAAACCGTACCCTAAGCCGTACCCTAACCCTGACCCTAACCCTAAACCTAACCCTAACCTTAAGCTACCCTTGACTGCTTCTGCCTCCAATAGATTTCCTAAGCACTAGTGTTTTAAGGAACAGGTTAAAAAGAGAATCCTAATGTGATTTCTTGATAATGGGTGTGTTCCTTATCTTCTCCTAGTGTCTAAACTCTTCTCCATGGCTGGACACCCAAATAATATTCCTTGACGTGCTAAGGGGTATCTAGAGAGTGGGATAGGTTTAATAACTACCCTAACCCTAACGCGTACCCTAACCCTAACACGTACCCTAATCCTAACCCGTACCCTAAACCGAGCCCTAACCCTCAAACTAACCCTAACCCTAACCCTAACCCATACCCTACGCCGTACCCTAACCCGTACCCGAACCCGTACCCTAAGCCGTACCCTAAAGCTAACCCTAACCCTAACCCTAACCCTAACCCTAAGCTACCCTTGACTGCTTCTGCCTCCAATAGATTTCCTAAGCACTAGTGTTTTAAGGAACAGGTTAAAAAGAGAATCCTAATGTGATTTCTTGATAATGGGTGTGTTCCTTATCTTCTCCTAGTGTCTAAACTCTTCTCCATGGCTGGACCCCCAAATAATATTCCTTGACGTGCTAAGGGTTATCTAGAGAGTGGGATAGGTTTAATAACTACCCTAACCCTAACGCGTACCCTAACCCTAACCTCTACCCTAACCCTAACACGTACCCTAATCCTAACCCGTAACCTAAACCGAGCCCTAACCCTCAAACTAACCCTAAACCTAACCCTAACCCATACCCTACGCCATACCCGAACCCGTACCCGAACCCGTACACTAAGCCGTACCTAACCCTAACCATAACCCTAACCCTAAACCTAACCCTAACCCTAACCCTAAGCTACCCTTGACTGCTTCTGCCTCCAATAGATTTCCTAAGCACTAGTGTATTAAGGAACAGGTTAAAAAGAGAATCCTAATGTGATTTCAGGATAATGGGTGTGTTCCTTATCTTCTCCTACTGTCTAAACTCTTCTCCATGGCTGGACGCCCAAATAATATTCCTTGACGTGCTAAGGGGTATCTAGGGAGTGGGATAGGTTTAATAACTACCCTAACCCTAACGCGTACCCTAACCCTAACCCCTACCCTAACCCTAACACGAACCCTAATCCTAACCCGTACCCTAAACCGAGCCCTAACCTTCAAACTAACCCTAACCCTAACCCTAACCCATACGCTACGCCGTACACGAACCCGTACCCGAACCCGTACCCTAAGCCGTACCCTAACCCTAACCCTAACCCTAAGCTACCCTTGACTGCTTCTGCCTCCAATAGATTTCTTAAGCACTAGTGTTTTAAGGAACAGGTTAAAAAGAGAATCCTAATGTGATTTATTGATAATGGGTGTGTTCCTTATCTTCTCCTAGTGTCTAAACTCTTCTCCATTGCTGGACCCCCAAATAATATTCCTTGACGTGCTAAGGGGTATCTAGAGAGTGGGATATGTTTAATAACTACCCTAACCCTAACGCGTACCCTAACCCTAACCCCTACCCTAACCCTAACACGTACCCTAATCCTAACCCGTAACCTAAACCGAGCCCTAACCCTCAAACTAACCCTAACCCTAAACCTAACCCATACCCTACGCCGTACCCGAACCCGTACCCGAACCCGTACCCGAACCCGTACCCTAAGCCGTACCCTAACCCTAACCCTAACCCTAAGCTACCCTTGACTGCTTCTGCCTCCAATAGATTTCCTAAGCACTAGTGTTTTAAGGAACAGGTTAAAAAGAGAATCCTAATGTGATTTCAGGATAATGGGTGTGTTCCTTATCTTCTCCTAGTGTCTAAACTCTTCTCCATGGCTGGACCCCCAAATAATATTCCTTAACGTGCTAAGGGGTATCTAGAGAGTGGGATAGGTTTAATAACTACCCTAACCCTAACGCGTACCCTATCCCTAACCCCTACCCTAACCCTAACACGTACCCTAATCCTAACCCGTAACATAAACCGAGCCCTAACCCTCAAACTAACCCTAACCCTAAACCTAACCCATACCCTACGCCGTACCCGAACCCGTAACCGAACCCGTACCCGAACCCGTACCCTAAGCCTTACCCTAACCCTAACCCTAACCCTAAGCTACCCTTGACTGCTTCTGCCTCCAATAGATTTCCTAAGCACTAGTGTTTTAAGGAACAGGTTAAAAAGAGAATCCTAATGTGATTTCTTGATAATGGGTGTGTTCCTTATCTTCTCCTAGTGTCTAAACTCTTCTCCATGGCTGGACCCCCAAATAATATTCCTTGACGTGCTAAGGGGTATCTAGAGAGTGGGATAGGTTTAATAACTACCCTAACCCTAACGCGTACCCTAACCCTAACCCCTACCCTAACCCTAACACGTACCCTAATCCTAACCCGTACCCTAAACCGAGCCCTAACCATCAAACTAACCCTAACCCTAACCCATACCCTACGCCGTACACGAACCCGTACCCGAAACCGTACCCTAAGCCGTACCCTAACCCTAACCCTAACCCTAAACGTAACCCTAACCCTAAGCTACCCTTGACTGCTTCTGCCTCCAATAGATTTCCTAAGCACTAGTGTTTTAAGGAACAGGTTAAAAAGAGAATCCTAATGTGATTTCTTGATAATGGGTGTGTTCCTTATCTTCTCCTAGTGTCTAAACTCTTCTCCATGGCTGGACACCCAAATAATATTCCTTGACGTGCTAAGGGGTATCTAGAGAGTGGGATAGGTTTAATAACTACCCTAACCCTAACGCGTACCCTAACCCTAACACGTACCCTAATCCTAACCCGTATCCTAAACCGAGCCCTAACCCTCAAACTAACCCTAACCCTAACCCTAACCCATACCCTACGCCGTACCCGAACCCGTACCCGAACCCGTACCCTTAGCCGTACCCTAAAGCTAACCCTAACCCTAACCCTAACCCTAACCCTAAGCTACCCTTGACTGCTTCTGCCTCCAATAGATTTCCTAAGCACTAGTGTTTTAAGGAACAGGTTAAAAAGAGAATCCTAATGTGATTTCTTGATAATGGGTGTGTTCCTCATCTTCTCCTACTGTCTAAATTCTTCTCCATGGCTGGAACCCCAAATAATATTCCTTGACTTGCTAAGGGGTATCTAGGGAGTGGGATAGGTTTAATAACTACCCTAACCCTAATGCGTACCCTAACCCTAACCCCTACCCTAACCCTAACACGAACCCTAATCCTAACCCGTACCCTAAACCGAGCCCTAACCTTCAAACTAACCCTAACCCTAACCCTAACCCATACCCTACGCCATACACGAACCCGTACCCGAACCCGTACCCTAACCCGTACCCTAACCCTAACCCTAACCCTAACCCTAACCCTAAGCTACCCTTGACTGCTTCTGCCTCCAATAGATTTCCTAAGCACTAGTGTTTTAAGGAACAGGTTAAAAAGAGAATCCTAATGTGATTTCTTGATAATGGGTGTGTTCCTTATCTTCTCCTAGTGTCTAAACTCTTCTCCATGGCTGGACCCCCAAATAATATTCCTTGACGTGCTAAGGGGTATCTAGAGAGTGGGATAGGTTTAATAACTACCCTAACCCTAACGCTTACCCTAACCCTAACCCCTACCCTAACCCTAACACGTACCCTAATCCTAACCCGTACCCTACACCGAGCCCTAACCCTCAAACTAACCCTAACCCTAACCCTAACCCATATCGTACGCCATACCCAAACCCGTACCCGAAACCGTACCCGAACCCGTACCCTAATCCGTACCCTAACCCAAACCCTAACCCTAAGCTACCCTTGACTGCTTCTGCCTCCAATAGATTTCCTAAGCACTAGTGTTTTAAGGAACAGGTTAAAAAGAGAATCCTAATGTGATTTCTTGATAATGGGTGTGTTCCTTATCTTCTCCTAGTGTCTAAACTCTTCTCCATGGCTGGACCCCCAAATAATATTCCTTGACGTGCTAAGGGGTATCTAGAGAGTGGGATAGGTTTAATAACTACCCTAACCCTAACGCGTACCCTAACCCTAACCCCTACCCTAACCCTAACACGTACCCTAACCCTAAGCCGTACCCTAACCCAAACCCTAACCCTAAGCTACCCTTGACTGCTTCTGCCTCCAATAGATTTCCTAAGCACTAGTGTTTTAAGGAACAGGTTAAAAAGAGAATCCTAATGTGATTTATTGATAATGGGTGTGTTCCTTATCTTCTCCTAGTGTCTAAACTCTTCTCCATGGCTGGACCCCCAAATAATATTCCTTGACGTGCTAAGGGGTATCTAGAGAGTGGGATAGGTTTAATAACTACCCTAACCCTAACGCGTACCCTAACCCTAACCCCTACCCTAACCCTAACACGTACCCTAATCCTAACCCGTAACCTAAACCGAGCCCTAACCCTCAAACTAACCCTAACCCTAAACCTAACCCATACCCTACGCCGTACCCGAACCCGTACCCGAACCCGTACCCGAACCCGTACCCTAAGCCGTACCCTAACCCTAACCCTAACCCTAAGCTACCCTTGACTGCTTCTGACTCCAATAGATTTCCTAAGCACTAGTGTTTTAAGGAACAGGTAAAAAAGAGAATCCTAATGTGATTTCTTGATAATGGGTGTGTTCCTTATCTTCTCCTAGTGTCTAAACTCTTCTCCATGGCTGGACCCCCAAATAATATTCCTTGACGTGCTAAGGGGTATCTAGAGAGTGGGATAGGTTTAATAACTACCCTAACCCTAACGCGTACCCTAACCCTAACCCCTACCCTAACCCTAACACGAACCCTAATCCTAACCCGTACCCTAAACCGAGCCCTAAACTTCAAACTAACCCTAACCCTAACCCAAACCCATACCCTACGCCGAACACGAACCCGTACCCGAACCCGTACCCTAAGCCGTACCCTAACCCTAACCCTAACCCTAAACCTAACCCTAACCCTAAGCTACCCTTGACTGCTTCTGCCTCCAATAGATTTCCTAAGCACTAGTGTTTTAAGGAACAGGTTAAAAAGAGAATCCTAATGTGATTTCTTGATAATGGGTGTGTTCTTTATCTTCTCCTAGTGTCTAAACTCTTCTCCATGGCTGGACCCCCAAATAATATTCCTTGACGTGCTAAGGGGTATCTAGAGAGTGGGATAGGTTTAATAACTACCCTAACCCTAACGCGTACCCTAACCCTAACCCCTACCCTAACCCTAACACGTAACCTAATCCTAACCCGTACCCTAAACCGAGCCCTAACCTTCAAACTAAACCTAAACCTAACCCATACCCTACGCCGTACACGAACCCGTACCCGAAACCGTACCCTAAGCCGTACCCTAACCCTAACCCTAACCCTAAACCTAACCCTAACCCTAAGCTACCCTTGACTGCTTCTGCCTCCAATAGATTTCCTAAGCACTAGTGTTTTAAGGAACAGGTTAAAAAGAGAATCCTAATGTGATTTCTTGATAATGGGTGTGTTCCTTATCTTCTCCTAGTGTCTAAACACTTCTCCATGGCTGGACACCCAAATAATATTCCTTGACGTGCTAAGGGGTATCTAGAGAGTGGGATAGGTTTAATAACTACCCTAACCCTAATGCGTACCCTAACCCTAACACGTACCCTAATCCTAACCCGTACCCTAAACCGAGCCCTAACCCTCAAACTAACCCTAACCCTAACCCTAACCCATACCCTACGCCGTACCCGAACCCGTACCCGAACCCGTACCCTAAGCCGTACCCTAAAGCTAACCCTAACCCTAACCCTAACCCTAACCCTAAGCTACCCTTGACTGCTTCTGCCTCCAATAGATTTCCTAAGCACTAGTGTTTTAAGGAACAGGTTAAAAAGAGAATCCTAATGTGATTTCTTGATAATGGGTGTGTTCCTTATCTTCTCCTAGTGTCTAAACTCTTCTCCATGGCTGGACACCCAAATAATATTCCTTGACGTGCTAAGGGGTATCTAGAGAGTGGGATAGGTTTAATAACTACCCTAAACCTAACGCGTACCCTAACCCTAACCTCTACCCTAACCCTAAGACGTACCCTAATCCTAACCCGTAACCTAAACCGAGCCCTAACCCTCAAACTAACCCTAACCCTAAGCCTAACCCATACCCTACGCCATAACAGAACCCGTACCCGAACCCGTACACTAAGCCGTACCTAACCCTAACCATAACCCTAACCCTAAACCTAAACCTAACCCTAACCCTTAGCTACCCTTGACTGCTTCTGCCTCCAATAGATTTCCTAAGCACTAGTGTATTAAGGAACAGGTTAAAAAGAGAATCCTAATGTGATTTCAGGATAATGGGTGTGTTCCTTATCTTCTCCTACTGTCTAAACTCTTCTCCATGGCTGGACCCCCAAATAATATTCCTTGACGTGCTAAGGGGTATCTAGGGAGTGGGATAGGTTTAATAACTACCCTAACCCTAACGCGTACCCTAACCCTAACCCCTACCCTAACCCTAACACGAACCCTAATCCTAACCCGTACCCTAAACCGAGCCCTAACCTTCAAACTAACCCTAACCCTAACCCTAACCCATACGCTACGCCGTACACGAACCCGTACCCGAACCCGTACCCTAAGCCGTACCCTAACCCTAACCCTAATCCTAAGCTACCCTTGACTGCTTCTGCCTCCAATAGATTTCCTAAGCACTAGTGTTTTAAGGAACAGGTTAAAAAGAGAATCCTAATGTGATTTCTTGATAATGGGTGTGTTCCTTATCTTCTCCTAGTGTCTAAACTCTTCTCCATGGCTGGACCCCCAAATAATATTCCTTGACGTGCTAAGGGGTATCTAGAGTGTGGGATAGGTTTAATAACTACCCTAACCCTAACGCGTACCCTAACCCTAACACCTACCCTAACCCTAACACGTACCCTAATCCTAACACGTAACCTAAACCGAGCCCTAACCCTCAAACTAACCCTAACCCTAAACCTAACCCATACCCTACGCCGTACCCGAACCCGTACCCGAACCCGTACCCGAACCCGTACCCTAAGCCGTACCCTAACCCTAACCCTAACCCTAAGCTACCCTTGACTGCTTCTGCCTCCAATAGATTTCCTAAGCACTAGTGTTTTAAGGAACAGGTTAAAAAGAGAATCCTAATGTGATTTCTTGATAATGGGTGTGTTCCTTATCTTCTCCTAGTGTCTAAACTCTTCTCCATGGCTGGACCCCCAAATAATATTCCTTGACGTGCTAAGGGGTATCTAGAGAGTGGGATAGGTTTAATAACTACCCTAACCCTAACGCGTACCCTAACCCTAACCCCTCCCCTATCCCTAACACGAACCCTAATCCTAACTCGTACCCTAAACCGAGCCCTAACCTTCAAACTAACCCTAACCCTAGCCCAAAACCATACCGTACGCCGTACACGAAACCGTACCCGAACCCGTAACCTAAGCCGTGTCCTAACACTAGCCCTAACCCTAACCCTAACCTTAATCTACCCTTGACTGCTTTTGCCTCCAATAGATTTCCTAAGCACTAGTGTTTTAAGGAACAGGTTAAAAAGAGAATCCTAATGTGATTTCTTGATAATGGGTGTGTTCCTTATCTTCTCCTAGTGTCTAAACTCTTCTCCATGGCTGGACCCCCAAATAATATTCCTTGACGTGCTATGGGGTATCTAGAGAGTGGGATAGGTTTAATAACTACCCTAACCCTAACGCGTACCCTAACCCTAACCCCTACCCTAACCCTAACACGAACCCTAATCCTAACCCGTACCCTAAACCGAGCCCTAACCTTCAAACTAACCCTAACCCTAACCCTAACCCATACCCTACAGCGTACACGAACCCGTACCCGAACCCGTACCCTAAGCCGTACCCTAACCCTAACCCTAACCCTAAGCTACCCTTGACTGCTTCTGCCTCCAATAGATTTCCTAAGCACTAGTGTTTTAAGGAACAGGTTAAAAAGAGAATCCTAATGTGATTTCTTGATAATGGGTGTGTTCCTTATCTTCTCCTAGTGTCTAAACTCTTCTCCATGGCTGGACCCCCAAATAATATTCCTTGACGTGCTAAGGGGTATCTAGAGTGTGGGATAGGTTTAATAACTACCCTAACCCTAACGCGTACCCTAACCCTAACCCCTACCCTAACCCTAACACGTACCCTAATCCTAACCCGTAACCTAAACCGAGCCCTAACCCTCAAACTAACCCTAACCCTAAACCTAACCCATACCCTACGCCGTACCCGAACCCGTACCCGAACCCGTACCCGAACCCGTACCCTAAGCCGTACCCTAACCCTAACCCTAACCCTAAGCTACCCTTGACTGCTTCTGCCTCCAATAGATTTCCTAAGCACTAGTGTTTTAAGGAACAGGTTAATAAGAGAATCCTAATGTGATTTCAGGATAATGGGTGTGTTCCTTATCTTCTCCAAGTGTCTAAACTCTTCTCCATGGCTGGACCCCCAAATAATATTCCTTGACGTGCTAAGGGGTATGTAGAGAGTGGGATAGGTTTAATAACTACCCTAACCCTAACGCGTACCCTAACGCTAACCCCTACCCTAACCCTAACACGTACCCTAATCCTAACCCGTAACCTAAACCGAGCCCTAACCCTCAAACTAACCCTAACCCTAAACCTAACCCATACCCTACGCCGTACCCGAACCCGTAACCGAACCCGTACCCGAACCCGTACCCTAAGCCGTACCCTAACCCTAACCCTAACCCTAAGCTACCCTTGACTGCTTCTGCCTCCAATAGATTTCCTAAGCACTAGTGTTTTAAGGAACAGGTTAAAAAGAGAATCCTAATGTGATTTCTTGATAATGGGTGTGTTCCTTATCTTCTCCTAGTGTCTAAACTCTTCTCCATGGCTGGACCCCCAAATAATATTCCTTGACGTGCTAAGGGGTATCTAGAGAGTGGGATAGGTTTAATAACTACCCTAACCCTAACGCGTACCCTAACCCTAACCCCTACCCTAACCCTAACACGTACCCTAATCCTAACCCGTACCCTAAACCGAGCCCTAACCTTCAAACTAACCCTAACCCTAACCCATACCCTACGCCGTACACGAACCCGTACCCGAAACCGTACCCTAAGCCGTACCCTAACCCTAACCCTAACCCTAAACCTAACCCTAACCCTAAGCTACCCTTGACTGCTTCTGCCTCCAATAGATTTCCTAAGCACTAGTGTTTTAAGGAACAGGTTAAAAAGAGAATCCTAATGTGATTTCTTGATAATGGGTGTGTTCCTTATCTTCTCCTAGTGTCTAAACTCTTCTCCATGGCTGGACACCCAAATAATATTCCTTGACGTGCTAAGGGGTATCTAGAGAGTGGGATAGGTTTAATAACTACCCTAACCCTAACGCGTACCCTAACCCTAACACGTACCCTAATCCTAACCCGTACCCTAAACCGAGCCCTAACCCTCAAACTAACCCTAACCCTAACCCTAACCCATACCCTACGCCGTACCCGAACCCGTACCCGAACCCGTACCCTAAGCCATACCCTAACCCTAACCCTAACCGTAACCCTAACCCTAAGCTACCCTTGACTGCTTCTGCCTCCAATAGATTTCCTAAGCACTAGTGTATTAAGGAACAGGTTAAAAAGAGAATCCTAATGTGATTTCTTGATAATGGGTGTGTTCCTTATCTTCTCCTAGTGTCTAAACTCTTCTCCATGGCTGGACCCCCAAATAATATTCCTTGACGTGCTAAGGAGTATCTAGAGAGTGGGATAGGTTTAATAACTACCCTAACCCTAACGCGTACCCTAACCCTAACCCCTACCCTATCCCTAACACGAATCCTAATCCTAACTCGTACCCTAAACCGAGCCCTAACCTTCAAACTAACCCTAACCCTAACACTAACCCATACCCTACGCCGTACACGAACCCGTACCCAACCCGTACCCTAAGCCGTGTCCTAACCCTAGCCCTAACCCTAACCCTAACCCTAAGCTACCCTTGACTGCTTCTGCCTCCAATAGATTTCCTAAGCACTAGTGTTTTAAGGAACAGGTTAAAAAGAGAATCCTAATGTGATTTCTTGATAATGGGTGTGTTCCTTATCTTCTCCTAGTGTCTAAACTCTTCTCCATGGCTGGACCCCCAAATAATATTCCTTGACGTGCTAAGGGGTATCTAGAGTGTGGGATAGGTTTAATAACTACCCTAACCCTAACGCGTACCCTAACCCTAACACCTACCCTAACCCTAACACGTACCCTAATCCTAACCCGTAACCTAAACCGAGCCCTAACCCTCAAACTAACCCTAACCCTAAACCTAACCCATACCCTACGCCGTACCCGAACCCGTACCCGAACCCGTACCCGAACCCGTACCCTAAGCCGTACCCTAACCCTAACCCTAACCCTAAGCTACCCTTGACTGCTTCTGCCTCCAATAGATTTCCTAAGCACTAGTGTTTTAAGGAACAGGTTAAAAAGAGAATCCTAATGTGATTTCTTGATAATGGGTGTGTTCCTTATCTTCTCCTAGTGTCTAAACTCTTCTCCATGGCTGGACCCCCAAATAATATTCCTTGACGTGCTAAGGGGTATCTAGAGAGTGGGATAGGTTTAATAACTACCCTAACCCTAACGCGTACCCTAACCCTAACCCCTCCCCTATCCCTAACACGAACCCTAATCCTAACTCGTACCCTAAACCGAGCCCTAACCTTCAAACTAACCCTAACCCTAGCCCAAAACCATACCGTACGCCGTACACGAAACCGTACCCGAACCCGTAACCTAAGCCGTGTCCTAACACTAGCCCTAACCCTAACCCTAACCTTAATCTACCCTTGACTGCTTTTGCCTCCAATAGATTTCCTAAGCACTAGTGTTTTAAGGAACAGGTTAAAAAGAGAATCCTAATGTGATTTCTTGATAATGGGTGTGTTCCTTATCTTCTCCTAGTGTCTAAACTCTTCTCCATGGCTGGACCCCCAAATAATATTCCTTGACGTGCTATGGGGTATCTAGAGAGTGGGATAGGTTTAATAACTACCCTAACCCTAACGCGTACCCTAACCCTAACCCCTACCCTAACCCTAACACGAACCCTAATCCTAACCCGTACCCTAAACCGAGCCCTAACCTTCAAACTAACCCTAACCCTAACCCTAACCCATACCCTACAGCGTACACGAACCCGTACCCGAACCCGTACCCTAAGCCGTACCCTAACCCTAACCCTAACCCTAAGCTACCCTTGACTGCTTCTGCCTCCAATAGATTTCCTAAGCACTAGTGTTTTAAGGAACAGGTTAAAAAGAGAATCCTAATGTGATTTCTTGATAATGGGTGTGTTCCTTATCTTCTCCTAGTGTCTAAACTCTTCTCCATGGCTGGACCCCCAAATAATATTCCTTGACGTGCTAAGGGGTATCTAGAGTGTGGGATAGGTTTAATAACTACCCTAACCCTAACGCGTACCCTAACCCTAACCCCTACCCTAACCCTAACACGTACCCTAATCCTAACCCGTAACCTAAACCGAGCCCTAACCCTCAAACTAACCCTAACCCTAAACCTAACCCATACCCTACGCCGTACCCGAACCCGTACCCGAACCCGTACCCGAACCCGTACCCTAAGCCGTACCCTAACCCTAACCCTAACCCTAAGCTACCCTTGACTGCTTCTGCCTCCAATAGATTTCCTAAGCACTAGTGTTTTAAGGAACAGGTTAAAAAGAGAATCCTAATGTGATTTCAGGATAATGGGTGTGTTCCTTATCTTCTCCAAGTGTCTAAACTCTTCTCCATGGCTGGACCCCCAAATAATATTCCTTGACGTGCTAAGGGGTATGTAGAGAGTGGGATAGGTTTAATAACTACCCTAACCCTAACGCGTACCCTAACGCTAACCCCTACCCTAACCCTAACACGTACCCTAATCCTAACCCGTAACCTAAACCGAGCCCTAACCCTCAAACTAACCCTAACCCTAAACCTAACCCATACCCTACGCCGTACCCGAACCCGTAACCGAACCCGTACCCGAACCCGTACCCTAAGCCGTACCCTAACCCTAACCCTAACCCTAAGCTACCCTTGACTGCTTCTGCCTCCAATAGATTTCCTAAGCACTAGTGTTTTAAGGAACAGGTTAAAAAGAGAATCCTAATGTGATTTCTTGATAATGGGTGTGTTCCTTATCTTCTCCTAGTGTCTAAACTCTTCTCCATGGCTGGACCCCCAAATAATATTCCTTGACGTGCTAAGGGGTATCTAGAGAGTGGGATAGGTTTAATAACTACCCTAACCCTAACGCGTACCCTAACCCTAACCCCTACCCTAACCCTAACACGTACCCTAATCCTAACCCGTACCCTAAACCGAGCCCTAACCTTCAAACTAACCCTAACCCTAACCCATACCCTACGCCGTACACGAACCCGTACCCGAAACCGTACCCTAAGCCGTACCCTAACCCTAACCCTAACCCTAAACCTAACCCTAACCCTAAGCTACCCTTGACTGCTTCTGCCTCCAATAGATTTCCTAAGCACTAGTGTTTTAAGGAACAGGTTAAAAAGAGAATCCTAATGTGATTTCTTGATAATGGGTGTGTTCCTTATCTTCTCCTAGTGTCTAAACTCTTCTCCATGGCTGGACACCCAAATAATATTCCTTGACGTGCTAAGGGGTATCTAGAGAGTGGGATAGGTTTAATAACTACCCTAACCCTAATGCGTACCCTAACCCTAACACGTACCCTAATCCTAACCCGTACCCTAAACCGAGCCCTAACCCTCAAACTAACCCTAACCCTAACCCTAACCCATACCCTACGCCGTACCCGAACCCGTACCCGAACCCGTACCCTAAGCCGTACCCTAAAGCTAACCCTAACCCTAACCCTAACCCTAACCCTAAGCTACCCTTGACTGCTTCTGCCTCCAATAGATTTCCTAAGCACTAGTGTTTTAAGGAACAGGTTAAAAAGAGAATCCTAATGTGATTTCTTGATAATGGGTGTGTTCCTTATCTTCTCCTAGTGTCTAAACTCTTCTCCATGGCTGGACCCCCAAATAATATTCCTTGACGTGCTAAGGGTTATCTAGAGAGTGGGATAGGTTTAATAACTACCCTAACCCTAACGCGTACCCTAACCCTAACCTCTACCCTAACCCTAAGACGTACCCTAATCCTAACCCGTAACCTAAACCGAGCCGTAACCCTCAAACTAACCCTAACCATAACCCTAACCCATACCCTACGCCATACCCGAACCCGTACCCGAACCCGTACACTAAGCCGTACCTAACCCTAACCATAACCCTAACCCTAAACCTAACCCTAAGCTACCCTTGACTGCTTCTGCCTCCAATAGATTTCCTAAGCACTAGTGTATTAAGGAACAGGTTAAAAAGAGAATCCTAATGTGATTTCAGGATAATGGGTGTGTTCCTTATCTTCTCCTACTGTCTAAACTCTTCTCCATGGCTGGACCCCCAAATAATATTCCTTGACGTGCTAAGGGGTATCTAGGGAGTGGGATAGGTTTAATAACTACCCTACCCCTAACGCGTACCCTAACCCTAACCCCTACCCTAAACCTAACACGAACCCTAATCCTAACCCGTACCCTAAACCGAGCCCTAACCTTCAAACTAACCCTAACCCTAACCCTAACCCATACGCTACGCCGTACACGAACCCGTACCCGAACCCGTACCCTAAGCCTTACCCTAACCCTAACCCTAACCCTAAGCTACCCTTGACTGCTTCTGCCTCCAATAGATTTCTTAAGCACTAGTGTTTTAACGAACAGGTTAAAAAGAGAATCCTAATGTGATTTATTGATAATGGGTGTGTTCCTTATCTTCTCCTAGTGTCTAAACTCTTCTCCATGGCTGGACCCCCAAATAATATTCCTTGACGTGCTAAGGGGTATCTAGAGAGTGGGATAGGTTTAATAACTACCCTAACCCTAACGCGTACCCTAACCCTAACCCCTACCCTAACCCTAACACGTACCCTAATCCTAACACGTAACCTAAACCGAGCCCTAACCCTCAAACTAACCCTAATCCTAAACCTAACCCATACCCTACGCCGTACCCGAACCCGTACCCGAACCCGTACCCGAACCCGTACCCTAAGCCGTACCCTAACCCTAACCCTAACCCTAAGCTACCCTTGACTGCTTCTGCCTCCAATAGATTTCCTAAGCACTAGTGTTTTAAGGAACAGGTTAAAAAGAGAATCCTAATGTGATTTCTTGATAATGGGTGTGTTCCTTATCTTCTCCTAGTGTCTAAACTCTTCTCCATGGCTGGACCCCCAAATAATATTCCTTGACGTGCTAAGGGGTATCTAGAGAGTGGGATAGGTTTAATAACTACCCTAACCCTAACGCGTACCCTAACCCTAACCCCTCCCCTATCCCTAACACGAACCCTAATCCTAACTCGTACCCTAAACCGAGCCCTAACCTTCAAACTAACCCTAACCCTAACCCAAACCCATACACTACGCCGTACATGAACCCTTACCCGAACCCGTACCCTAAGCCGTGTCCTAACCCTAGCCCTAACCCTAACCCTAACCCTAAGCTACCCTTGACTGCTTCTGCCTCCAATAGATTTCCTAAGCACTAGTGTTTTAAGGAACAGGTTAAAAAGAGAATCCTAATGTGATTTCTTGATAATGGGTGTGTTCCTTATCTTCTCCTAGTGTCTAAACTCTTCTCCATGGCTGGACCCCCAAATAATATTCCTTGACGTGCTAAGGGGTATCTAGAGTGTGGGATAGGTTTAATAACTACCCTAACCCTAACGCGTACCCTAACCCTAACACCTACCCTAACCCTAACACGTACCCTAATCCTAACCCGTAACCTAAACCGAGCCCTAACCCTCAAACTAACCCTAACCCTAAACCTAACCCATACCCTACGCCGTACCCGAACCCGTACCCGAACCCGTACCCGAACCCGTACCCTAAGCCGTACCCTAACCCTAACCCTAACCCTAAGCTACCCTTGACTGCTTCTGCCTCCAATAGATTTCCTAAGCACTAGTGTTTTAAGGAACAGGTTAAAAAGAGAATCCTAATGTGATTTCTTGATAATGGGTGTGTTCCTTATCTTCTCCTAGTGTCTAAACTCTTCTCCATGGCTGGACCCCCAAATAATATTCCTTGACGTGCTAAGGGGTATCTAGAGAGTGGGATAGGTTTAATAACTACCCTAACCCTAACGCGTACCCTAACCCTAACCCCTCCCCTATCCCTAACACGAACCCTAATCCTAACTCGTACCCTAAACCGAGCCCTAACCTTCAAACTAACCCTAACCCTAACCCAAACCCATACCGTACGCCGTACACGAAACCGTACCCGAACCCGTAACCTAAGCCGTGTCCTAACACTAGCCCTAACCCTAACCCTAACCTTAATCTAACCTTGACTGCTTTTGCCTCCAATAGATTTCCTAAGCACTAGTGTTTTAAGGAACAGGTTAAAAAGAGAATCCTAATGTGATTTCTTGATAATGGGTGTGTTCCTTATCTTCTCCTAGTGTCTAAACTCTTCTCCATGGCTGGACCCCCAAATAATATTCCTTGACGTGCTATGGGGTATCTAGAGAGTGGGATAGGTTTAATAACTACCCTAACCCTAACGCGTACCCTAACCCTAACCCCTACCCTAACCCTAACACGAACCCTAATCCTAACCCGTACCCTAAACTGAGCCCTAACCTTCAAACTAACCCTAACCCTAACCCTAACCCATACCCTACAGCGTACACGAACCCGTACCCGAACCCGTACCCTAAGCCGTACCCTAACCCTAACCCTAACCCTAAGCTACCCTTGACTGCTTCTGCCTCCAATAGATTTCCTAAGCACTAGTGTTTTAAGGAACAGGTTAAAAAGAGAATCCTAATGTGATTTCTTGATAATGGGTGTGTTCCTTATCTTCTCCTAGTGTCTAAACTCTTCTCCATGGCTGGACCCCCAAATAATATTCCTTGACGTGCTAAGGGGTATCTAGAGTGTGGGATAGGTTTAATAACTACCCTAACCCTAACGCGTAACCTAACCCTAACCCCTACCCTAACCCTAACACGTACCCTAATCCTAACCCGTAACCTAAACCGAGCCCTAACCCTCAAACTAACCCTAAACCTAAACCTAACCCATACCCTACGCCGTACCCGAACCCGTACCCGAACCCGTACCCGAACCCGTACCCTAAGCCGTACCCTAACCCTAACCCTAACCCTAAGCTACCCTTGACTGCTTCTGCCTCCAATAGATTTCCTAAGCACTAGTGTTTTAAGGAACAGGTTAAAAAGAGAATCCTAATGTGATTTCAGGATAATGGGTGTGTTCCTTATCTTCTCCAAGTGTCTAAACTCTTCTCCATGGCTGGACCCCCAAATAATATTCCTTGACGTGCTAAGGGGTATGTAGAGAGTGGGATAGGTTTAATAACTACCCTAACCCTAACGCGTACCCTAACGCTAACCCCTACCCTAACCCTAACACGTACCCTAATCCTAACCCGTAACCTAAACCGAGCCCTAACCCTCAAACTAACCCTAACCCTAAACCTAACCCATACCCTACGCCGTACCCGAACCCGTAACCGAACCCGTACCCGAACCCGTACCCTAAGCCGTACCCTAACCCTAACCCTAACCCTAAGCTACCCTTGACTGCTTCTGCCTCCAATAGATTTCCTAAGCACTAGTGTTTTAAGGAACAGGTTAAAAAGAGAATCCTAATGTGATTTCTTGATAATGGGTGTGTTCCTTATCTTCTCCTAGTGTCTAAACTCTTCTCCATGGCTGGACCCCCAAATAATATTCCTTGACGTGCTAAGGGGTATCTAGAGAGTGGGATAGGTTTAATAACTACCCTAACCCTAACGCGTACCCTAACCCTAACCCCTACCCTAACCCTAACACGTACCCTAATCCTAACCCGTACCCTAAACCGAGCCCTAACCTTCAAACTAACCCTAACCCTAACCCATACCCTACGCCGTACACGAACCCGTACCCGAAACCGTACCCTAAGCCGTACCCTAACCCTAACCCTAACCCTAAACCTAACCCTAACCCTAAGCTACCCTTGACTGCTTCTGCCTCCAATAGATTTCCTAAGCACTAGTGTTTTAAGGAACAGGTTAAAAAGAGAATCCTAATGTGATTTCTTGATAATGGGTGTGTTCCTTATCTTCTCCTAGTGTCTAAACTCTTCTCCATGGCTGGACACCCAAATAATATTCCTTGACGTGCTAAGGGGTATCTAGAGAGTGGGATAGGTTTAATAACTACCCTAACCCTAACGCGTACCCTAACCCTAACACGTACCCTAATCCTAACCCGTACCCTAAACCGAGCCCTAACCCTCAAACTAACCCTAACCCTAACCCTAACCCATACCCTACGCCGTACCTGAACCCGTACCCGAACCCGTACCCTAAGCCGTACCCTAAAGCTAACCCTAACCCTAACCCTAACCCTAACCCTAAGCTACCCTTGACTGCTTCTGCCTCCAATAGATTTCCTAAGCACTAGTGTTTTAAGGAACAGGTTAAAAAGAGAATCCTAATGTGATTTCTTGATAATGGGTGTGTTCCTTATCTTCTCCTAGTGTCTAAACTCTTCTCCATGGCTGGACCCCCAAATAATATTCCTTGACGTGCTAAGGGTTATCTAGAGAGTGGGATAGGTTTAATAACTACCCTAACCCTAACGCGTACCCTAACCCTAACCTCTACCCTAACCCTAAGACGTACCCTAATCCTAACCCGTAACCTAAACCGAGCCCTAACCCTCAAACTAACCCTAACCATAACCCTAACCCATACCCTACGCCATACCCGAACCCGTACCCGAACCCGTACACTAAGCCGTACCTAACCCTAACCATAACCCTAACCCTAAACCTAACCCTAAGCTACCCTTGACTGCTTCTGCCTCCAATAGATTTCCTAAGCACTAGTGTATTAAGGAACAGGTTAAAAAGAGAATCCTAATGTGATTTCAGGGTAATGGGTGTGTTCCTTATCTTCTCCTAGTGTCTAAACTCTTCTCCATGGCTGGACCCCCAAATAATATTCCTTGACGTGCTAAGGGGTATCTAGAGTGTGGGATAGGTTTAATAACTACCCTAACCCTAACGCGTACCCTAACCCTAACCCCTACCCTAACCCTAACACGTACCCTAATCCTAACCCGTAACCTAAACCGAGCCCTAACCCTCAAACTAACCCTAACCCTAAACCTAACCCATACCCTACGCCGTACCCGAACCCGTACCCGAACCCGTACCCGAACCCGTACCCTAAGCCGTACCCTAACCCTAACCCTAACCCTAAGCTACCCTTGACTGCTTCTGCCTCCAATAGATTTCCTAAGCACTAGTGTTTTAAGGAACAGGTTAAAAAGAGAATCCTAATGTGATTTCAGGATAATGGGTGTGTTCCTTATCTTCTCCAAGTGTCTAAACTCTTCTCCATGGCTGGACCCCCAAATAATATTCCTTGACGTGCTAAGGGGTATGTAGAGAGTGGGATAGGTTTAATAACTACCCTAACCCTAACGCGTACCCTAACGCTAACCCCTACCCTAACCCTAACACGTACCCTAATCCTAACCCGTAACCTAAACCGAGCCCTAACCCTCAAACTAACCCTAACCCTAAACCTAACCCATACCCTACGCCGTACCCGAACCCGTAACCGAACCCGTACCCGAACCCGTACCCTAAGCCGTACCCTAACCCTAACCCTAACCCTAAGCTACCCTTGACTGCTTCTGCCTCCAATAGATTTCCTAAGCACTAGTGTTTTAAGGAACAGGTTAAAAAGAGAATCCTAATGTGATTTCTTGATAATGGGTGTGTTCCTTATCTTCTCCTAGTGTCTAAACTCTTCTCCATGGCTGGACCCCCAAATAATATTCCTTGACGTGCTAAGGGGTATCTAGAGAGTGGGATAGGTTTAATAACTACCCTAACCCTAACGCGTACCCTAACCCTAACCCCTACCCTAACCCTAACACGTACCCTAATCCTAACCCGTACCCTAAACCGAGCCCTAACCTTCAAACTAACCCTAACCCTAACCCATACCCTACGCCGTACACGAACCCGTACCCGAAACCGTACCCTAAGCCGTACCCTAACCCTAACCCTAACCCTAAACCTAACCCTAACCCTAAGCTACCCTTGACTGCTTCTGCCTCCAATAGATTTCCTAAGCACTAGTGTTTTAAGGAACAGGTTAAAAAGAGAATCCTAATGTGATTTCTTGATAATGGGTGTGTTCCTTATCTTCTCCTAGTGTCTAAACTCTTCTCCATGGCTGGACACCCAAATAATATTCCTTGACGTGCTAAGGGGTATCTAGAGAGTGGGATAGGTTTAATAACTACCCTAACCCTAACGCGTACCCTAACCCTAACACGTACCCTAATCCTAACCCGTACCCTAAACCGAGCCCTAACCCTCAAACTAACCCTAACCCTAACCCTAACCCATACCCTACGCCGTACCCGAACCCGTACCCGAACCCGTACCCTAAGCCGTACCCTAAAGCTAACCCTAACCCTAACCCTAACCCTAACCCTAAGCTACCCTTGACTGCTTCTGCCTCCAATAGATTTCCTAAGCACTAGTGTTTTAAGGAACAGGTTAAAAAGAGAATCCTAATGTGATTTCTTGATAATGGGTGTGTTCCTTATCTTCTCCTAGTGTCTAAACTCTTCTCCATGGCTGGACCCCCAAATAATATTCCTTGACGTGCTAAGGGTTATCTAGAGAGTGGGATAGGTTTAATAACTACCCTAACCCTAACGCGTACCCTAACCCTAACCTCTACCCTAACCCTAAGACGTACCCTAATCCTAACCCGTAACCTAAACCGAGCCCTAACCCTCAAACTAACCCTAACCATAACCCTAACCCATACCCTACGCCATACCCGAACCCGTACCCGAACCCGTACACTAAGCCGTACCTAACCCTAACCATAACCCTAACCCTAAACCTAACCCTAAGCTACCCTTGACTGCTTCTGCCTCCAATAGATTTCCTAAGCACTAGTGTATTAAGGAACAGGTTAAAAAGAGAATCCTAATGTGATTTCAGGATAATGGGTGTGTTCCTTATCTTCTCCTACTGTCTAAACTCTTCTCCATGGCTGGACCCCCAAATAATATTCCTTGACGTGCTAAGGGGTATCTAGGGAGTGGGATAGGTTTAATAACTACCCTACCCCTAACGCGTACCCTAACCCTAACCCCTACCCTAAACCTAACACGAACCCTAATCCTAACCCGTACCCTAAACCGAGCCCTAACCTTCAAACTAACCCTAACCCTAACCCTAACCCATACGCTACACCGTACACGAACCCGTACCCGAACCCGTACCCTAAGCCGTACCCTAACCCTAACCCTAACCCTAAGCTACCCTTGACTGCTTCTGCCTCCAATAGATTTCTTAAGCACTAGTGTTTTAACGAACAGGTTAAAAAGAGAATCCTAATGTGATTTATTGATAATGGGTGTGTTCCTTATCTTCTCCTAGTGTCTAAACTCTTCTCCATGGCTGGACCCCCAAATAATATTCCTTGACGTGCTAAGGGGTATCTAGAGAGTGGGATAGGTTTAATAACTACCCTAACCCTAACGCGTACCCTAACCCTAACCCCTACCCTAACCCTAACACGTACCCTAATCCTAACACGTAACCTAAACCGAGCCCTAACCCTCAAACTAACCCTAATCCTAAACCTAACCCATACCCTACGCCGTACCCGAACCCGTACCCGAACCCGTACCCGAACCCGTACCCTAAGCCGTACCCTAACCCTAACCCTAACCCTAAGCTACCCTTGACTGCTTCTGCCTCCAATAGATTTCCTAAGCACTAGTGTTTTAAGGAACAGGTTAAAAAGAGAATCCTAATGTGATTTCTTGATAATGGGTGTGTTCCTTATCTTCTCCTAGTGTCTAAACTCTTCTCCATGGCTGGACCCCCAAATAATATTCCTTGACGTGCTAAGGGGTATCTAGAGAGTGGGATAGGTTTAATAACTACCCTAACCCTAACGCGTACCCTAACCCTAACCCCTCCCCTATCCCTAACACGAACCCTAATCCTAACTCGTACCCTAAACCGAGCCCTAACCTTCAAACTAACCCTAACCCTAACCCAAACCCATACACTACGCCGTACACGAACCCTTACCCGAACCCGTACCCTAAGCCGTGTCCTAACCCTAGCCCTAACCCTAACCCTAACCCTAAGCTACCCTTGACTGCTTCTGCCTCCAATAGATTTCCTAAGCACTAGTGTTTTAAGGAACAGGTTAAAAAGAGAATCCTAATGTGATTTCTTGATAATGGGTGTGTTCCTTATCTTCTCCTAGTGTCTAAACTCTTCTCCATGGCTGGACCCCCAAATAATATTCCTTGACGTGCTAAGGGGTATCTAGAGTGTGGGATAGGTTTAATAACTACCCTAACCCTAACGCGTACCCTAACCCTAACACCTACCCTAACCCTAACACGTACCCTAATCCTAACCCGTAACCTAAACCGAGCCCTAACCCTCAAACTAACCCTAACCCTAAACCTAACCCATACCCTACGCCGTACCCGAACCCGTACCCGAACCCGTACCCGAACCCGTACCCTAAGCCGTACCCTAACCCTAACCCTAACCCTAAGCTACCCTTGACTGCTTCTGCCTCCAATAGATTTCCTAAGCACTAGTGTTTTAAGGAACAGGTTAAAAAGAGAATCCTAATGTGATTTCTTGATAATGGGTGTGTTCCTTATCTTCTCCTAGTGTCTAAACTCTTCTCCATGGCTGGACCCCCAAATAATATTCCTTGACGTGCTAAGGGGTATCTAGAGAGTGGGATAGGTTTAATAACTACCCTAACCCTAACGCGTACCCTAACCCTAACCCCTCCCCTATCCCTAACACGAACCCTAATCCTAACTCGTACCCTAAACCGAGCCCTAACCTTCAAACTAACCCTAACCCTAACCCAAACCCATACCGTACGCCGTACACGAAACCGTACCCGAACCCGTAACCTAAGCCGTGTCCTAACACTAGCCCTAACCCTAACCCTAACCTTAATCTAACCTTGACTGCTTTTGCCTCCAATAGATTTCCTAAGCACTAGTGTTTTAAGGAACAGGTTAAAAAGAGAATCCTAATGTGATTTCTTGATAATGGGTGTGTTCCTTATCTTCTCCTAGTGTCTAAACTCTTCTCCATGGCTGGACCCCCAAATAATATTCCTTGACGTGCTATGGGGTATCTAGAGAGTGGGATAGGTTTAATAACTACCCTAACCCTAACGCGTACCCTAACCCTAACCCCTACCCTAACCCTAACACGAACCCTAATCCTAACCCGTACCCTAAACCGAGCCCTAACCTTCAAACTAACCCTAACCCTAACCCTAACCCATACCCTACAGCGTACACGAACCCGTACCCGAACCCGTACCCTAAGCCGTACCCTAACCCTAACCCTAACCCTAAGCTACCCTTGACTGCTTCTGCCTCCAATAGATTTCCTAAGCACTAGTGTTTTAAGGAACAGGTTAAAAAGAGAATCCTAATGTGATTTCTTGATAATGGGTGTGTTCCTTATCTTCTCCTAGTGTCTAAACTCTTCTCCATGGCTGGACCCCCAAATAATATTCCTTGACGTGCTAAGGGGTATCTAGAGTGTGGGATAGGTTTAATAACTACCCTAACCCTAACGCGTACCCTAACCCTAACCCCTACCCTAACCCTAACACGTACCCTAATCCTAACCCGTAACCTAAACCGAGCCCTAACCCTCAAACTAACCCTAACCCTAAACCTAACCCATACCCTACGCCGTACCCGAACCCGTACCCGAACCCGTACCCGAACCCGTACCCTAAGCCGTACCCTAACCCTAACCCTAACCCTAAGCTACCCTTGACTGCTTCTGCCTCCAATAGATTTCCTAAGCACTAGTGTTTTAAGGAACAGGTTAAAAAGAGAATCCTAATGTGATTTCAGGATAATGGGTGTGTTCCTTATCTTCTCCAAGTGTCTAAACTCTTCTCCATGGCTGGACCCCCAAATAATATTCCTTGACGTGCTAAGGGGTATGTAGAGAGTGGGATAGGTTTAATAACTACCCTAACCCTAACGCGTACCCTAACGCTAACCCCTACCCTAACCCTAACACGTACCCTAATCCTAACCCGTAACCTAAACCGAGCCCTAACCCTCAAACTAACCCTAACCCTAAACCTAACCCATACCCTACGCCGTACCCGAACCCGTAACCGAACCCGTACCCGAACCCGTACCCTAAGCCGTACCCTAACCCTAACCCTAACCCTAAGCTACCCTTGACTGCTTCTGCCTCCAATAGATTTCCTAAGCACTAGTGTTTTAAGGAACAGGTTAAAAAGAGAATCCTAATGTGATTTCTTGATAATGGGTGTGTTCCTTATCTTCTCCTAGTGTCTAAACTCTTCTCCATGGCTGGACCCCCAAATAATATTCCTTGACGTGCTAAGGGGTATCTAGAGAGTGGGATAGGTTTAATAACTACCCTAACCCTAACGCGTACCCTAACCCTAACCCCTACCCTAACCCTAACACGTACCCTAATCCTAACCCGTACCCTAAACCGAGCCCTAACCTTCAAACTAACCCTAACCCTAACCCATACCCTACGCCGTACACGAACCCGTACCCGAAACCGTACCCTAAGCCGTACCCTAACCCTAACCCTAACCCTAAACCTAACCCTAACCCTAAGCTACCCTTGACTGCTTCTGCCTCCAATAGATTTCCTAAGCACTAGTGTTTTAAGGAACAGGTTAAAAAGAGAATCCTAATGTGATTTCTTGATAATGGGTGTGTTCCTTATCTTCTCCTAGTGTCTAAACTCTTCTCCATGGCTGGACACCCAAATAATATTCCTTGACGTGCTAAGGGGTATCTAGAGAGTGGGATAGGTTTAATAACTACCCTAACCCTAACGCGTACCCTAACCCTAACACGTACCCTAATCCTAACCCGTACCCTAAACCGAGCCCTAACCCTCAAACTAACCCTAACCCTAACCCTAACCCATACCCTACGCCGTACCCGAACCCGTACCCGAACCCGTACCCTAAGCCGTACCCTAAAGCTAACCCTAACCCTAACCCTAACCCTAACCCTAACCCTAAGCTACCCTTGACTGCTTCTGCCTCCAATAGATTTCCTAAGCACTAGTGTTTTAAGGAACAGGTTAAAAAGAGAATCCTAATGTGATTTCTTGATAATGGGTGTGTTCCTTATCTTCTCCTAGTGTCTAAACTCTTCTCCATGGCTGGACCCCCAAATAATATTCCTTGACGTGCTAAGGGTTATCTAGAGAGTGGGATAGGTTTAATAACTACCCTAACCCTAACGCGTACCCTAACCCTAACCTCTACCCTAACCCTAAGACGTACCCTAATCCTAACCCGTAACCTAAACCGAGCCCTAACCCTCAAACTAACCCTAACCATAACCCTAACCCATACCCTACGCCATACCCGAACCCGTACACTAAGCCGTACCTAACCCTAACCATAACCCTAACCCTAAACCTAACCCTAAGCTACCCTTGACTGCTTCTGCCTCCAATAGATTTCCTAAGCACTAGTGTATTAAGGAACAGGTTAAAAAGAGAATCCTAATGTGATTTCAGGATAATGGGTGTGTTCCTTATCTTCTCCTACTGTCTAAACTCTTCTCCATGGCTGGACCCCCAAATAATATTCCTTGACGTGCTAAGGGGTATCTAGGGAGTGGGATAGGTTTAATAACTACCCTACCCCTAACGCGTACCCTAACCCTAACCCCTACCCTAAACCTAACACGAACCCTAATCCTAACCCGTACCCTAAACCGAGCCCTAACCTTCAAACTAACCCTAACCCTAACCCTAACCCATACGCTACGCCGTACACGAACCCGTACCCGAACCCGTACCCTAAGCCGTACCCTAACCCTAACCCTAACCCTAAGCTACCCTTGACTGCTTCTGCCTCCAATAGATTTCTTAAGCACTAGTGTTTTAACGAACAGGTTAAAAAGAGAATCCTAATGTGATTTATTGATAATGGGTGTGTTCCTTATCTTCTCCTAGTGTCTAAACTCTTCTCCATTGCTGGACCCCCAAATAATATTCCTTGACGTGCTAAGGGGTATCTAGAGAGTGGGATAGGTTTAATAACTACCCTAACCCTAACACGTACCCTAACCCTAACCCCTACCCTAACCCTAACACGTACCCTAATCCTAACACGTAACCTAAACCGAGCCCTAACCCTCAAACTAACCCTAATCCTAAACCTAACCCATACCCTACGCCGTACCCGAACCCGTACCCGAACCCGTACCCGAACCCGTACCCTAAGCCGTAACCTAACCCTAACCCTAACCCTAAGCTACCCTTGACTGCTTCTGCCTCCAATAGATTTCCTAAGCACTAGTGTTTTAAGGAACAGGTTAAAAAGAGAATCCTAATGTGATTTCTTGATAATGGGTGTGTTCCTTATCTTCTCCTAGTGTCTAAACTCTTCTCCATGGCTGGACCCCCAAATAATATTCCTTGACGTGCTAAGGGGTATCTAGAGTGTGGGATAGGTTTAATAACTACCCTAACCCTAACGCGTACCCTAACCCTAACCCCTACCCTAACCCTAACACGTACCCTAATCCTAACCCGTAACCTAAACCGAGCCCTAACCCTCAAACTAACCCTAACACTAAACCTAACCCATACCCTACGCCGTACCCGAACCCGTACCCGAACCCGTACCCGAACCCGTACCCTAAGCCGTACCCTAACCCTAACCCTAACCCTAAGCTACCCTTGACTGCTTCTGCCTCCAATAGATTTCCTAAGCACTAGTGTTTTAAGGAACAGGTTAAAAAGAGAATCCTAATGTGATTTCAGGATAATGGGTGTGTTCCTTATCTTCTCCTAGTGTCTAAACTCTTCTCCATGGCTGGACCCCCAAATAATATTCCTTGACGGGCTAAGGGGTATGTAGAGAGTGGGATAGGTTTAAAAACTACCCTAACCCTAACGCGTACCCTAACCCTAACCCCTACCCTAACCCTAACACGTACCCTAATCCTAACCCGTAACCTAAACCGAGCCCTAACCCTCAAACTAACCCTAACCCTAAACCTAACCCATACCCTACGCCGTACCCGAACCCGTACCCGAACCCGTACCCGAACCCGTACCCTAAGCCGTACCCTAACCCTAACCCTAACCCTAAGCTACCCTTGACTGCTTCTGCCTCCAATAGATTTCCTAAGCACTAGTGTTTTAAGGAACAGGTTAAAAAGAGAATCCTAATGTGATTTCTTGATAATGGGTGTGTTCCTTATCTTCTCCTAGTGTCTAAACACTTCTCCATGGCTGGACACCCAAATAATATTCCTTGACGTGCTAAGGGGTATCTAGAGAGTGGGATAGGTTTAATAACTACCCTAACCCTAACGCGTACCCTAACCCTAACCCCTACCCTAACCCTAACACGTACCCTAATCCTAACCCGTACCCTAAACCGAGCCCTAACCTTCAAACTAACCCTAACCCTAACCCATACCCTACGCCGTACACGAACCCGTACCCGAAACCGTACCCTAAGCCGTACCCTAACCCTAACCCTAACCCTAAACCTAACCCTAACCCTCAGCTATCCTTGACTGCTTCTGCCTCCAATAGATTTCCTAAGCACTAGTGTTTTAAGGAACAGGTTAAAAAGAGAATCCTAATGTGATTTCTTGATAATGGGTGTGTTCCTTATCTTCTCCTAGTGTCTAAACACTTCTCCATGGCTGGACACCCAAATAATATTCCTTGACGTGCTAAGGGGTATCTAGAGAGTGGGATAGGTTTAATAACTACCCTAACCCTAACGCGTACCCTAACCCTAACACGTACCCTAATACTAACCCGTACCCTAAACCGAGCCCTAACCCTCAAACTAACCCTAACCCTAACCCTAACCCATACCCTACGCCGTACCCGAACCCGTACCCGAACCCGTACCCTAAGCCGTACCCTAAAGCTAACCCTAACCCTAACCCTAACCCTAACCCTAAGGTACCCTTGACTGCTTCTGCCTCCAATAGATTTCCTAAGCACTAGTGTTTTAAGGAACAGGTTAAAAAGAGAATCCTAATGTGATTAATTTATAATGGGTGTGTTCCTCATCTTCTCCTAGTGTCTAAACTCTTCTCCATGGCTGGACCCCCAAATAATATTCCTTGACGTGCTAAGGGCTATCTAGGGAGTGGGATAGGTTTAATAACTACCCTAACCCTAACGCGTACCCTAACCCTAACCCCTACCCTAACCCTAAGACGTACCCTAATCCTAACCCGTAACCTAAACCGAGCCCTAACCCTCAAACTAACCCTAACCCTAACCCTAACCCATACCCTACGCCATACCCGAACCCGTACCCGAACCCGTACACTAAGCCGTACCCTAACCCTAACCGTAACCCTAACCCTAAACCTAAACCTAACCCTAACCCTAAGCTACCCTTGACTGCTTCTGCCTCCAATAGATTTCCTAAGCACTAGTGTATTAAGGAACAGGTTAAAAAGAGAATCCTAATGTGATTTCAGGATAATGGGTGTGTTCCTTATCTTCTCCTACTGTCTAAACTCTTCTCCATGGCTGGACCCCAAAATAATATTCCTTGACGTGCTAAGGGGTATCTAGGGAGTGGGATAGTTTTAATAACTACCCTAACCCTAACGCGTACCCTAACCCTAACCCCTACCCTAACCCTAACACGAACCCTAATCCTAACCCGTACCCTAAACCGAGCCCTAACCTTCAAACTAACCCTAACCCTAACCCTAACCCATACCCTACGCCGTACACGAACCCGTACCCGAACCCGTACCCTAAGCCGTACCCTAACCCTGACCCTAACCCTAAGCTACCCTTGACTGCTTCTGCCTCCAATAGATTTCCTAAGCACTAGTGTATTAAGGAACAGGTTAAAAAGAGAATCCTAATGTGATTTCAGGATAATGGGTGTGTTCCTTATCTTCTCCTAGTGTCTAAACTCTTCTCCATGGCTGGACCCCAAAATAATATTCCTTGACGTGCTAAGGGGTATCTAGAGAGTGGGATAGGTTTAATAACTACCCTAACCCTAACGCGTACCCTAACCCTAACCCCTACCCTAACCCTAACACGAACCCTAATCCTAACCCGTACCCTAAACCGAGCCCTAACCTTCAAACTAACCCTAACCCTAACCCTAACCCATACCCTACGCCGTACACGAACCCGTACCCGAACCCGTACCCTAAGCCGTACCCTAACCCTAACCCTAACCCTAAACCTAACCCTAACCTTAAGCTACCCTTGACTGCTTCTGCCTCCAATAGATTTCCTAAGCACTAGTGTTTTAAGGAACAGGTTAAAAAGAGAATCCTAATGTGATTTCTTGATAATGGGTGTGTTCCTTATCTTCTCCTAGTGTCTAAACTCTTCTCCATGGCTGGACACCCAAATAATATTCCTTGACGTGCTAAGGGGTATCTAGAGAGTGGGATAGGTTTAATAACTACCCTAACCGTAACGCGTACCCTAACCCTAACACGTACCCTAATCCTAACCCGTACCCTAAACCGAGCCCTAACCCTCAAACTAACCCTAACCCTAACCCTAACCCATACCCTACGCCGTACCCGAACCCGTACCCGAACCTGTACCCTAAGCCGTACCCTAACCCTAACCCTAACCCTAACCCTAAGCTACCCTTGACTGCTTCTGCCTCCAATAGATTTCCTAAGCACTAGTGTTTTAAGGAACAGGTTAAAAAGAGAATCCTAATGTGATTTCTTGATAATGGGTGTGTTCCTTATCTTCTCCTAGTGTCTAAACTCTTCTCCATGGCTGGACACCCAAATAATATTCCTTGACGTGCTAAGGGGTATCTAGAGAGTGGGATAGGTTTAATAACTACCCTAACCCTAACGCGTACCCTAACCCTAACCCCTACCCTAACCCTAACACGTACCCTAATCCTAACCCGTACCCTACACCGAGCCCTAACCCTCAAACTAACCCTAACCCTAACCCTAACCCATATCGTACGTCATACCCAAACCCGTACCCGAACCCGTACCCGAACCCGTACCCTAAGCCGTACCCTAACCCAAACCCTAACACTAAGCTACCCTTGACTGCTTCTGCCTCCAATAGATTTCCTAAGCACTAGTGTTTTAAGGAACAGGTTAAAAAGAGAATCCTAATGTGATTTATTGATAATGGGTGTGTTCCTTATCTTCTCCTAGTGTCTAAACTCTTCTCCATGGCTGGACCCCCAAATAATATTCCTTGACGTGCTAAGGAGTATCTAGAGAGTGGGATAGGTTTAATAACTACCCTAACCCTAACGCGTACCCTAACCCTAACCCCTACCCTAAACCTAACACGTACCCTAATCCTAACCCGTAACCTAAACCGAGCCCTAACCCTCAAACTAACCCTAACCCTAAACCTAACCCATACCCTACGCCATACCCGAACCCGTACCCGAACCCGTACCCGAACCCGTACCCTAAGCCGTACCCTAACCCTAACCCTAACCCTAAGCTACCCTTGACTGCTTCTGCCTCCAATAGATTTCCTAAGCACTAGTGTTTTAAGGAACAGGTTAAAAAGAGAATCCTAATGTGATTTCTTGATAATGGGTGTGTTCCTTATCTTTTCCTAGTGTCTAAACTCTTCTCCATGGCTGGACCCCCAAATAATATTCCTTGACGTGCTAAGGGGTATCTAGAGAGTGGGATAGGTTTAATAACTACCCTAACCCTAACGCGTACCCTAACCCTAACCCCTACCCTAACCCTAACACGTACCCTAACCCTAACCCGTACCCTAAGCCGTACCCTAACCCAAACCCTAACCCTAAGCTACCCTTGACTGCTTCTGCCTCCAATAGATTTCCTAAGCACTAGTGTTTTAAGGAACAGGTTAAAAAGAGAATCCTAATGTGATTTATTGATAATGGGTGTGTTCCTTATCTTCTCCTAGTGTCTAAACTCTTCTACATGGCTGGACACCCAAATAATATTCCTTGACGTGCTAAGGGGTATCTAGAGAGTGGGATAGGTTTAATAACTACCCTAACCCTAACGCATACCCTAACCCTAACCCCTACCCTAACCCTAACACGTACCCTAATCCTAACCCGTAACCTAAACCGAGCCCTAACCCTCAAACTAACCCTAACCCTAAACCTAACCCATACCCTACGCCGTACCCGAACCCGTAACCGAACCCGTACCCGAACCCGTACCCTAAGCCGTACCCTAACCCTAACCCTAACCCTAAGCTACCCTTGACTGCTTCTGCCTCCAATAGATTTCCTAAGCACTAGTGTTTTAAGGAACAGGTTAAAAAGAGAATCCTAATGTGATTTCTTGATAATGGGTGTGTTCCTTATCTTCTCCTAGTGTCTAAACTCTTCTCCATGGCTGGACCCCCAAATAATATTCCTTGACGTGCTAAGGGGTATCTAGAGAGTGGGATATGTTTAATAACTACCCTGACCCTAACGCGTACCCTAACCCTAACCCCTACCCTAACCCTAACACGTACCCTAATCCTAACACGTAACCTAAACCGAGCCCTAACCCTCAAACTAACCCTAACCCTAAACCTAACCCATACCCTACGCCGTACCCGAACCCGTACCCGAACCCGTACCCGAACCCGTACCCTAAGCCGTACGCTAACCCTAACCCTAACCCTAAGCTACCCTTGACTGCTTCTGCCTCCAATAGATTTTCTAAGCAGTAGTGTTTTAAGGAACAGGTTAAAAAGAGAATCCTAATGTGATTTCTTGATAATGGGTGTATTCCTTATCTTCTCCTAGTGTCTAAACTCTTCTCCATGGCTGGACCCCCAAATAATATTCCTTGACGTGCTAAGGGGTATCTAGAGAGTGGGATAGGTTTAATAACTACCCTAACCCTAACGCATACCCTAACCCTAACCCCTACCCTAACCCTAACACGTACCCTAATCCTAACCCGTACCCTAAACCGAGCCCTAACCTTCAAACTAACCCTAACCCTAACCCTAACCCATACCCTACGCCGTACACGAACCCGTACC